>NC_091562.1:28525133-28527633 GCF_042767895.1 Penaeus vannamei
GCAATATGCAAAGGAAATCCGAATGCGGAGGAAAAGGAGGAGGAGGAGTAGAAGCAGGAGGAGGATAAAGAGGAGGATTAAAGGGAAGAGGAAGAGGAGTAGAAGGAGGAGGAGGAGGAGGAGGAGTATGAGAAGGCGGAAACCACGCACGTGAGAAAAGGGACGAGGGCCGGCCGCGACTTTGGACTAATTATCGGGAAAAAGTTTACGATAATTTTCACCATCGATTTCGACGCCGCGCCAACCCGCCCACGGAGACACGCACGCTCACGGACTCAAACATACATACAAGTACGCACACAAACAAAGAAAATGACAAAAACAACATGAACACACACACACATATTTCTCGCCTCCCAAAATAACAAAATCACAAACACTCACATTTACAAACTTACAACATATTACGTATCATAAAAAAAACTCAAGCACACACACATGGATGCACCCCACCCCCCTTTCAGAAAAGTTACCGAAGACCAAGATAAAAAAAATCTGCCAAAAGATTCCCTAAATATATTCCAAATCTGACATCTCCGACTCGTGCTCTGTCCCTTCCTTCCTCACCCCTTTCCCCTCTTCCTCCCCATTACTCTTCCCTCCCCTCGTCCTCTTCCTCTTCCTCCTGAGCCTTTTCCTTTTCTTCTTCTTCTTCTTCTTCCTCTTCCTCCTCCTCTTTCTGCCCCTTTTAACTTCGCTCCTCTTCCTCTTCCTCCTCCTCCTCCTCCTCCTCCTTCCTCCTCCTCCTTCCTCCTCCCTCCTCCTCCTCCTCCTCCTCCTCCTCCTTCCTCCTCCTGCCCCCTCCTCCTCCCCTCCTCCTCCTCCTCCTCCTCCTCCTCCTCCTCCTCCTCCTCCTCCTCCTCCTCCTCCTCCTCCTCCTCTTCCTACCCCCTTTTGAGAGAAAACGTGTCGAACTTTTAACCAATATTAGTCGTGTCACAGGGAGAACAAACATACGAGGTGGGAGGGCGGAGGGAGGCGACGAAAGGGGAAGAGGGTAAGGGAGAGAAAGGTGGGTATGAAGGAGGGAAAGGAGCGAGGAGGAGGGGGGGGAAGGAGGGAGGGAGCGAGAGGAGGGGGAGGGAGGGAGGGAGAGAGAAAGAAAGAGAGAAAGAAAGAGAGAGAGAGAGAGAGAGAGAGAGAGAGAGAGAGAGAGAGAGAGAGAGAGAGAGAGAGAGAGAGAGAGAGAGAGAGAGAGAGAGAGAGAGAGAGAGAGAGAGGATAGAGTAAGGGAGAGAGAGAGAGAGAGAGAGAGAGAGAGAGAGAGAGAGAGAGAGAGAGAGAGAGAGAGAGAGAGACAGAGAGAGAGAGAGAGAGAGAGAGAGAGAGAGAGAGAGAATAGGAGTAAGGGAGAGAGAAATAAAGAAAGAGAAAAAATAGAACGAGAAGGAGAAAGAGACAGAGAGCGAAATTCCAATAACTATATCGAATTCCACTGTATTTCAGTCAACGCAAACTACACGTCACTTCCTGCTGCTAAATTGCGGCCTATCTCTCTTTTCGGTTCACCCTTTTTATCCGCACACGATTGCGACTCAGTAGGAAATCGGGGCGGAGAGAGAGCAGGAGGATAACGACGGGGAGCAAAGCAGAACGGACGAAATGAGGAGAGATGGAAAGAGAGAAAGAGAGAGAGAGAGAGAGGGAGGGAGGGAGAGAAGGAGGGAGGGAGGAAGAGAGGGAGAGAGAGAGGAGAGAAGAAAGGGGGAGGAGAACGAGAATAAAAGAAAGAGGGGAAACAAGAAGGATGAATGTCTAGGAGAGGCAAATAAAGTGGGAAGAGGAACAGGGGCGGACAAACGGGAGAAGGGAAAAAGAAGAGGGGAAACTCGAAGGATGAATGGATAGGCGAGGCAAGGAAGAGGATATAATTACGGAAACATAAAAGGGGGCGGAGGAATGGAAAACAATATAACGATAAATGAGGAAAATGTTAACAAAAAGAGGAAAGAAAACGAAAAAAAAAGATGGAGAGAGAGAGAGAGAGAGAGAGAGAGAGAGAGAGAGAGAGAGAGAGAGAGAGAGAGAGAGAGAGAGAGAGAGAGAGAGAGAGAGAGAGAGAGAGAGAGAATAATAATAATAATAAATAACACATAATAACATCAACAACGCCCTCCCCCCATCCCGTATATCAACGAACCTGTCCATCAAGGCACAGTGCCACATGGATCGGGGGGGGGGGGGGCGAGAGATAAAAATCAACAAGGAGAGAGGAGGGGAGAGGGGAGGCAAGGGGTGAGAGGTAAATGGAGAGAGAGACTGAATGGGAGGAGGCAAGGGAAGGGAGTGACCGAGGGGGGAAGAGGCGAAGGGAGAGAGAGAGAGAGAGAGAGACTGAGGGAGAGGATGCAAATCGAAGAGAGGAGGCAGATGGAGAGAGAGAGACTGAGAGTAGACCTAGGAGAAAGAACCGGGGCGGTGGGGTTGGAGGGGGGGAGGGAGGGGGGTGGGAAGTGTGTGTTTGCGTGGGCGTCTCCGAGCAAACAAGCAAACACGCGGG
>NC_091562.1:28542633-28545133 GCF_042767895.1 Penaeus vannamei
TAACAGCAATTACAGAAATACGTAACACAACCTTAACAAACCACAAGAAAAAGACAATAACAGCAAAAATAATAACATCTACGACACCTTAATACACCCATCATGGCAATACAATACACCCCCCAAAAAATAAAATAAACAATAATTTTCCAAAACAATAATATCAAAAGGCAAAGCCAAACCTCTCCTCAAAAAAGGCACCAAACCCACAAAGCTCCCAAAGCCGAAAACCGACCCACCCAAAATAGATAAATTTGCGAAAAATGAAACAAAAAAATAATCGCCAACTAAAGAATTGGATTTGAAAACGCGCCCAACCGACCGCCGCGGGCTGGAGAGCGAGCGGGCGGGCGGGCGTGCGGGCGGGCGAGCTCTCTAGCGGCGCAACGAAACCAATAATGCGAAATAGCCCTTTTTTAATCAAATGCTCAAAAGAGAGAGAGAGAGGTCGAGGGGAGAAAGAGGAGATAGGGGAGGAGAGAGAAGGAGAGGGAGAAAGAAAGGGGGTGAGGAAGGGAAAGGAGGATACGGAGAGGGGGAAGAGGGAAAGAGAGGAGAGAGGAGAGGAGAGTAGAGTATAGAAGAGAAAAGAGAGAGAGAGATAGAGGAAGAACGGAGGGATAAATTAAAACAAGAGGAAGAGGGAGAGGAAGAAGAATATAAACATTCGTGTTTTCACGGCAAAAATCGGGCAAAATGTGTGGCGGCGGCACGTACAACAGACTATTAAAAAAGCCCTTTATATTAGTTTATCTGTTAATTTCTACCGTCCCCCCCCCCCCCGACTCTCCCTTTTCAAAATAATAATCGCCAAAAAAAACTAAGCTTTCAAAAAGGAGTAAAAATAAAGCGACTGAAAAATGCGCACGCGATGCCATGGCGGACGTGGCAATGAGTCCATTAAAAGGGTAGACTCTTTGCACTCTACACGGGCGCGGTAAATGTAAATGTCGTAAATCGGGGGCGTGTGAGCTGCTATGACTGCGGGGCGTGACTATTAATGCTATCCCTGCACTTACCGTCAATCTTGTTACTTACACTGATGTTATTATTATTAGGTATTAGTTTTCCTCTTACTGTCGTTATCATCACCATCACTCGTATTTCTATCTCCCTTTTACTTACCGATATCATCACAATTAACATTCTTATGGTTCTCACTAATACTTTCACCAAATATTACTGACAATAAGACCACACAAAGTTACAAAATGAATATCTTAAACATCGTTAACTACAAAACACAAAAATCCCTCTCCCCCCCCCTGTCCGTAAATAAAAACAAACGGACAAACTCAACGTACCCGACACTAAGACCTTCAAAGAGGAAGAAGAAGAAGAAGAGGAAAAAGAAGAAAAAAGAAAAACAATCGTCGATTTCCAACTTGACATGACACAATGCCAATACGCTGGCCTCGAGTGCCACTTGTTCGCGAGCCACCTGGCACCCGAGGCAGTCTGAAGAAAGGCCATCCAGCCGCCGTCACCGAGGAGCAGGTACGCGGAAAACGCAAGATTAAGAACTAACGCAGCACAGGCGGTGGCTGGCGCAGAAGATTGCGAATCCCGTTGCTTGTCGTTTATGAGCTGTTTCTTCTTTGACTCTCGCTTTATGCATTTCCGTCTCTATCTGTTCGAAGCCTCGCTCTCTTTATCATATTTTTTTCTGTCACTTCTCCTCCTCTCTCCTCTTTCTCTCTC
The DNA here is from genome assembly GCF_042767895.1 of Penaeus vannamei. NCBI lineage: Eukaryota > Metazoa > Arthropoda > Malacostraca > Decapoda > Penaeidae > Penaeus > Penaeus vannamei. The sequence goes on from NC_091562.1 coordinate 28,544,335, forward strand.
TCTCTCTCTCTCTCTCTCTCTCTCTCTCTCTCTCTCTCTCCCTCTCTCTCTCTCTCTCTCTCTCTCTCTCTCTCTCTCTCTCTCTCTCTCTCGCACTTTCTTCCTCGCTCTTTCTAACCATGTCTTTTTCCTACTCTCTTTCTCTCTCTTTTACCTTTCCCATTTCCCCTCCCCCACTTCCCTCTACCTCCCCTCCCTCTCCCCTTCTCCCCCTCCCTTCTTTCTTCCTGCATTTAACAAATTCCTGGCAAGAGCTGTCAAATTTTATATCTGCGACCTGGACCCATCAATCAGAGAAGAGGGAGGGAAGGAGGAGGGAAGGAGGGAAGGAAGGGAGGAGGAGGAGGGGTGGGTGGAGGGGCATGGCATGAATTTTTTAATTGCTTAGTCCCTTGCTTCCTAACCTGTCCATCTGGTCTGTTGAGGAGGAGAAAAGAGAGAATGGAGGTAAGGAATTAAGAAGGAGCAAGGAAGGCAGAAAGATAAGGAATGAAAGAGGAGAAAGGAGGGAAGGAAGGTGAGGAATATAGGAAGAGTAAAGAGGGAAAACAGGTAAGGAATTAAAGACTAGAAAAGAGCAAAGAAAGGTAAGGAATTAAGAAAGAAAAAGGAGGGAAGAAAGGCAAGGAATGCAGGAGAAGGAGAACGAGGGAACGAAGGTAAGGAAAGTAGGAAGAGTAAAGAGGGAAGAAAGGTAAGGAATTAAGAAGGAGAAAAGAGCGAAGAAAGGTAAGGAATTAGGGAGAGAGGAGGGAAGAAAGGTATGGAATAAAGAAAGAGAAAAGAGGGAAGAAAGGTA
>NC_091562.1:28552633-28565133 GCF_042767895.1 Penaeus vannamei
GGGAAGAATGGGGAAGAGAGAGAGAGAAGGGGGGGATCGGGGAATAAGGTGCAAAGGAGAGAATGGGAAGAGGGTAGAGGGGTATGCGGGATGAGAGAAGAGGGGGGAAAGGAAACGAGAGAGAGAGAGAGAGAGAAAGGAGAGAAAGGAGAGAGAGAGAGAGAGAGAGCGAGAGAGAGAGAGAGAGAGAGAGAGAGAGAGTAGGTGTTGGGGGAGCCAGAATGAGGGGAAAGAGGAAAAGTAAGAGAAGAACAACAAATTAAAAAGGGAAGAGTGGAAGAAAGGAAATATAAAAAAGGAAGGGTAGGAAGTGAAAGGAAAGTATGGAGCAGGAAAGAGGAGATGAAAGAAAAGACCAAAGGCAAGAAGGAGAAGTAAGAATCAAAGCAAATAAAGAAAGAAGAAAACGTAGAAAAAAGAAAAAGAAAGACAACGGGAGAACACAGCAAGAAAGGAATCGACGAACAGGAAGAAACACGAAAACCACCGTAAGAACAGAGAAGAGGGAGCGAAACGAAAAATAAAAGGGGGAAGGGTGGGAGGTAGAGCAGCAGAGAAGGACGAACAGAGAAGAGGAAGCGAAAATAAAAACAAAAGGGAGAAGGGGGAGGGGGGACAGCAGCAGAGGACGAACAGAGAAGAGGGAGATAAAATGAAAATAAAAGGGGGAAGGGGGGAGGGGGAGAAGAGCAGCAGAGAAGTACGAATAAAACGAATTAGGGAAAAGAGATGGAAATTAGGAGAGGAGTTCCCTAGTCCACAAAAGCGGAGAGCTGTTTCGTGGATTTCGTTCTGGGCTGAATATTCATCGCCATCGCCTCACGCGGACCCGATCCCTCGGCCGCGCGTCACATTTCACTCGTCTCGCCGCCTCCGTTTCCGTCTCTCTTACTGTCGCTGGTCCTTCTCTTTCTGTCTCTCTCCGCCTCTATTTTCGTTTCTCTTACTGTCTCTCTCCGCCTCCGTTTCCGTCTCTCTTACTGACGCTGGTCCTTCTCTTTCTGTCTCTCTCCGCCTCTATTTTCATTTCTCTTACTGTCTCTCTTCGCCTCCGTTTCCGTCTCTCTTACTGTCGCTGTTCCTTCTCTCTTTCTGTCTCTCTCCGCCTCGGTTTCCGTTTCTCTTACTGCCTCTGTTCCTTCTCTCTCTCTCTCTCTCTCCATATATCTATTTCTCTCTCTCTCTATTTTCCCTCTTCCTCCCTCCTCCCTTTTCCCTCTTTCCTTCTTCCCCTATTTCCCTCTCCCTTTCTCTCCCTCCCACACCCCCCTTACCCTCCGCCGCCCACCAGCTCCACCCACGCCCGTCATCCGCCACCGCCCGGGCCAAACACCCATCACCACCCAACGCAACGCCACTCGGAACAAGGACTTCAGCCTGCGTCAACACCCGTACGAAGGAGCCCGGGCGTCGCCAAACTAAATCAAGGTGGAGATGAAGTTCCTTTTTGGCGGTGATCAATTTGCCAGGGGATTTGCAGTCGATTCAAGTGAAATAAATAAATAAATAAATAAATAAACAAATAAAAAGAAAAAATATATGTCTAACTTATGAAAGGCTGAAGTAGCAGGCGGTAAATATGACTAAAGTGGGAATTTTATTCTGTGCTTATGTCTACATGGGAACAGATCTAAACTGACAAACCCGAACCTAGCTTGCAACTGATCGTAAAAAAGTCACGTGACCGCCACCCCCCCAAAAAAAAAAAAAAAGGAAAAGGAAAAACAATCACGGTACAAAAAGAAAACAAAAAAGAAAGCCAAAAAGCAAAAGCACACATCCCGAACCCCAACGTCCATAACAACAACAACAACAACTATAACAAATCCGAAATTAACAAGCGCGCACGCCCTCACTCACGGTATTTCATCAGACACTGTACACACTAATTAGGTCAAGGCTACGCCCCCCCCCCCAACACCAGCAAATGAAACGCACACAGGTCATCCTGGCAGACGAGGGGAAACCACGACCTTCTGGCGCCAAACGACTCTCCTCTATCCCCTCTCCTTCTTTCTGCGCTCTCTCTCTCTCTCTCTCTCTCTCTCTCTCTCTCTCTCTCTCTCTCTCTCTCTCTCTCCCATTCCCTCCCTCCACTCCCATCCCTCCCTTCCTCTCTCCCCCTCGACCTCCCCCTTCCCCCTTCACTCCTTACCTCTTCCTATCCCCTAACCCTCCCCCTTTTCTCCCTCAAACCCCTCCTTCCCCCACCTTCCTCCCCTCCCTTGGCGCCACCATGTTGCTCAAGCTAAAGTGCGTCAACATTGATTTTCGGTTCATCAAGATTTAACCTACACACACTAAGAGATCCGTGATGGAAGATAGAAGGGGGTAGAGACGGAGAGACGGAGAGACGGAGAGACGGAGAGAGAGAGAGAGAGAGAGAGAGAGAGAGAGAGAGAGAGAGAGAGAGAGAGAGAGAGAGAGAGAGAGAGAGAGAGAGAGAGAGAGAAAACAAAAACTTGAAGGAAGGAAGTGTGAAAAAGCTGTTATGTCAATTGCCGGGACGAGGCTAACAACACGTGAACAGCCACTCACTCTTCACCATAACATGTCCATAAAAAAGAAAGAAAGAAAGAAAGAAAAAGAAGAAGAAGAAGAAAAAAAAACATCACCTATCACCAATGACCCCCCATCGCCATCCTTTCCGTAATGAAGTTTATTCTCATTACACTTTACTTCCAACACTGACCCTTCTTCATTTGAACGACCTCCAGGCAGAGTATGTGGCACGCACTCCCAGGCAGAGTATGTGGCACGCACTCCCAGGCAGAGTATGTGGCACGCACTCCCAGGCAGAGTATGTGGCACGCACTCCCAGGTAGAGTATGTGGCACGCACTCCCAGGCAGAGTATGTGGCACGCACTCCCAGGTAGAGTATGTGGCACGCACTCCCAGGCAGAGTATGTGGCACGCACTCCCAGGCAGAGTATGTGGCACGCACTCCCAGGTAGAGTATGTGGCACGCACTCCCAGGCAGAGTATGTGGCACGCACTCCCAGGCAGAGTATGTGGCACGCACTCCCAGGCAGAGTATGTGGCACGCACTCCCAGGCAGAGTATGTGGCACGCACTCCCAGGCAGAGTATGTGGCACGCACTCCCAGGCAGAGTATGTGGCACGCACTCCCAGGTAGAGTATGTGGCACGCACTCCCAGGCAGAGTATGTGGCACGCACTCCCAGGCAGAGTATGTGGCACGCACTCCCAGGCAGAGTATGTGGCACGCACTCCCAGGCAGAGTATGTGGCACGCACTCCCAGGTAGAGTATGTGGCACGCACTCCCAGGCAGAGTATGTGGCACGCACTCCCAGGCAGAGTATGTGGCACGCACTCCCAGAGCAGAGTATGTGGCACGCACTCCCAGGCAGAGTATGTGGCACGCACTCCCCAGGCAGAGTATGTGGCACGCACTCCCAGGCAGAGTATGTGGCACGCACTCCCAGGCAGAGTATGTGGCACGCACTCCCAGGCAGAGTATGTGGCACGCACTCCCAGGCAGAGTATGTGGCACGCACTCCCAGGCAGAGTATGTGGCACGCACTCCCAGGCAGAGTATGTGGCACGCACTCCCAGGCAGAGTATGTGGCACGCACTCCCAGGCAGAGTATGTGGCACGCACTCCCAGGCAGAGTATGTGGCACGCACTCCCCCAGGCAGAGTATGTGGCACGCACTCCCAGGCAGAGTATGTGGCACGCACTCCCAGGCAGAGTATGTGGCACGCACTCCCAGGCAGAGTATGTGGCACGCACTCCCAGGCAGAGTATGTGGCACGCACTCCCAGGCAGAGTATGTGGCACGCACTCCCCCAGGCAGGGTATGTGGCACGCACTCCCAGGCAGAGTATGTGGCACGCACTCCCAGGCAGAGTATGTGGCACGCACTCCCCCAGGCAGGGTATGTGGCACGCACTCCCAGGCAGAGTATGTGGCACGCACTCCCAGGCAGAGTATGTGGCACGCACTCCCAGGCAGAGTATGTGGCACGCACTCCCAGGCAGAGTATGTGGCACGCACTCCCAGGCAGAGTATGTGGCACGCACTCCCAGGCAGAGTATGTGGCACGCACTCCCAGGCAGAGTATGTGGCACGCACTCCCCCAGGCAGGGTATGTGGCACGCACTCCCAGGCAGAGTATGTGGCACGCACTCCCAGGCAGAGTATGTGGCACGCACTCCCAGGCAGAGTATGTAGCACGCACTCCCAGGCAGAGTATGTGGCACGCACTCCCAGGCAGAGTATGTGGCACGCACTCCCAGGCAGAGTATGTGGCACGCACTCCCAGGCAGAGTATGTGGCACGCACTCCCAGGCAGAGTATGTGGCACGCACTCCCAGGCAGAGTATGTGGCACGCACTCCAACTCGTAAAGTAAGCCTACTGAACTACACAAAGCTTCACCGGGGATATTGAATCTAGGCCTATCAACCCTGAACGCCATCTCCCCTTCCCCCATAACTTTTCTGTTAAAAGAGGCACTGTCAAGCCTAATACAACAACCCCTTCACTATGAGCGCTCTCCCCTCTCCTTCCCTCACTTCCCAGTCCCCTCTCCTTCCCCCTAGCCCCCTCTACTTCCCCTCACTCCCCTCACTTCCCCATAGTCCCCTCTCCTTCCCCCCCCAGCCCCCTCTACTTCACCTCACTCCCCTCTCCCCTTTCCCTTTCCTTTCGGCCCCACTTCCCCTCTTCACAGTCACCCTTAACCCTCTCGTTAACCTATATTTGCCTCCCTTGCCTATTTTATCGTTCGTTTTGCTTTAATCTCCCTTCTTTGTCGTCTGCCTGTCATTCTTGTTTGTCCTTCCCTCCTCCTCTCTTCCTTACCTTCCTTACTCTTCATATACCCTCTACCTTTCTCTCTAGCCCCCTTTTCTCTCTCCTTCTGCTGTATCCCGTACCACGTCCCCCTTGCCCTACCCCCCTCTCCCTAATCTTTCTCCTCCTTCTCTGTCCTCTTCCTTCAACTCCCATTCCCCCCAACTCCCTTCCTCCCTTGCCTCTTCCCCCAATCCTTTTCCTCCCTCCCTTGTCCCCTCCTCCTCTAACCCCTTCTCCAACACTCTCTTCCTCCCTCCCTTGCCCACTTCCTTCAACCCCATTCCCCCCTCTCCTCCTCCACCCCCCCTCACTCTCCTCCTCCCTTGCCTCTTCCCCAATCCTTTTCCTCCCTCCCTTGTCCCCCTCTTCCCACATTCTCTTCCTCCTTAACTTGTCCCCATCCTCCAACCCTCTCCCCCCCCACTTTCCTCCTCCTTCCTTTGCCCCTTCCTCCAACTCCCCCCTCCCCCTCCCGCCAAGACCTTACTTAGCAAGGTATCCCCGAAATTTACGATCGATTCCGAAAGCGCTCGCAAGTTTCAACAACAACTTTTCTTCTGATTTTCTTTTCTTTTTCGGCCCCGTCTTATTTTAATTCCCCTGCCGCTTGACCTGCCGTGACCTCTGGTGGCCTGCTCTGACCTGCTCGACCTTTAATTCCCCTTCGCATCTTGTCTCTCAGCGGGACATTTGCGTGTGCTTGCGGTCGGGGATTAGATAAAGTGAAAGGAACGTTCAAGACTATGAAGAAAATATATATATATACAGAGAAAGGGAGAAAACGAAAAAAAGGATCTAATAATAAGTAAAAACTTGAAAAAGACAAACCTGAAAAGAGAAAAATTAAATAAATGAATTTTAAAGCTATATGAAAAAGACTCAAGTAGGAATAATATATCGCTACAGAGAAGAAAGAAAAGTAATATACATGGGAGAAACTAAGCAATGATAGAAATAAAAATAAGGAATATCTAAAGGACTACTAAAAAGAGAGTGTGACCGCAAACGAAGGGAAAATGGAAAAAAAAGCGAACACAAGGAAGAAGGAAAAGAATACAGAGGAAGAAGAAAAGAAGAAGAAGACGAATTCGAGGATGAAGAAAAATAAGACCACGAATTCGAAGACGAAGATGAAGAAGGTGAGGAAAAACAAAAAAGAAGAAACATTGCTAAGCAAAAGAAATATTTAAGACACGACTCCCGCGTTCTCTTTCTCTTTTATGGCACTTAACGTAAATTACTCTGAATAGAAATGAAACTGAAAATAAGCATACGAAATAAAATGAGACCCAGACCAGAAGGAGAGAAGAAGGTTTAAATATATATACATATATATATATATATATATATATATATATATATATATATATATATATATATATATACATATACATATATATATATATATATATATATATATATATATATATATATATATATATATATATATATATATATATATATATATATATATATATATATATATATATATATATATACATATATATATATATATATATATATATATATATATATATATATATATATATATACATATATATATATGTATATATGTATATATGAATATATATAAACATATATACATATACATACATACATACATACACACATACATACATACATACATACACACATACACACAGTGAGAGAGAGAGAGAGAGAGAGAGAGAGAGAGAGAGAGAGAGAGAGAGAGAGAGAGAGAGAGAGAGAGAGAGAGAGAGAGAGAGAGAGAGAGAGAGAGAGAGAGAGAGAGAGAGAGAGAGAGAGAGAGAGAGAGAGAGAGAGAGAGAGAGAGAGAGAGAGAGAGAGAGAGAGAGAGAGAGAGAGAGAGAGAGAGAGAGAGAGAGAGAGAAATCAAATGAAACACACACAAATACAAAACGGAGGAATGACTGGTGAATATATATAAACATATATACATATACATACATACATACACACATACATACATACATACACACATACACACACACACACAGTGAGAGAGAGAGAGAGAGAGAGAGAGAGAGAGAGAGAGAGAGAGAGAGAGAGAGAGAGAGAGAGAGAGAGAGAGAGAGAGAGAGAGAGAGAGAGAAATCAAATGAAACACACACAAATACAAAACGGAGGAATGACTGGTACCAAACAAGCAATACCAGCAAGTACAATACCAACCAAAAAGAAAAGAGAAAAACAAGATGCATATACATGAAAAAACAAACAAACAATAAAATTAAAAACACTACCACCGTGTCAAACCACTTTTCTAAACATTTTCCTCCAGTCCGCCGACCTCAACCATTCCAAAAATAATACATAAACACCTCAAATACTGGGGGGCAAAAAAAGAAAGAAAAAAAGGGGGGGGTCTAAAGGCACCGAAAAAATAACAATTTACATTAAAAAATAAACATAGTGATACCTTGACAAACCGAAGAAAAAAAAATTAGACCAGGCCCGATATTAGAAAAAAATAAAACGTACAAGGAAAAATGACAAAAAAATGACAAAAAACACGCTATTCAACTCATCTCAAAGAGCAAAACAAGAGAAATAAGACCGAACAACAACAATGCAACAAAAGCGAGTTGAACAAATGAATGCAAACTCATACATTGAACAGAGGGGGTGAGATGGGGGAGAAGGAGATAGGGGGTGGGGAAAGAGGAGAGGAGAGGAGAGGAGAGGAGAGGAGAGGAGAGGAGAGGAGAGGAGAGGAGAGGAGAGGAGAGGGAGAGGAGAGGAGAGGAGAGGAGAGGAGAGAGAGAAGAGGAGAAGAGAAGATGAGAAATAATAGAAGAGAAGAGACAAGGAGATAAGAATAGAGGCCAAAAAAGGAGAGGAGAACATCAAACAACATAACAGAACAGAGATAAAAAAAAGCAGAAGAAAAAGAAAGAAAAAAGGGGGAGATACTAATGAAGGCAAGGGGGCGCACAAACAGCTGCACAAACAACGCACAGACCGGCAAGATCTAAAGAGCGCTCCGCCTCCCAAGATCACGGCGACGTAAATAATAAATTACACCCCCTCCCCCGACACCCCCCTCCCCCTCCACCGACACCCTCCTCTCCCCCTCCCCTGACACCTCCCTCCCCCTCCCATGACGCCCCTCTCCCCCTCCCCCGACACCCCCTTTCCCTCTCCCCCGACACCCCCTTCCCCCTCCCCCTCCCCAATCCCCTAATTCAAGGCCACACGTACGCAGAAACAGGAACAATTGTGTATGTACGTGTACGGACATGCAAACATCCACGGGTATACACAAAATACATACACGCATGACACACATACAGTTCAATGGAGAGATGACAGCGATATCATTCATTTAAAAAAAGAAGAAAAGAATAAGAAAATATAAGAATTACATCGACGATTTTCGAGAGAAAAAATAATTATCATCATTAGGACACACAGAGGAGGAGCAGAAGAATTAAGAAATAAAAATATATTTCGTTCTCTCCTTTCCCCTATCTCCTTTCTTTACTCTCTTTTCTTTACTTCATATCCCTACTCCTCTCTCGTTTCTCCCTATTCTCATGTTCTACCGTTCTCTTCTCATTTCTTCTTTGTCCTATGTCCTTTTCCCTTTCTCTTCATCTTCCTTGTTATCTATTCTCTTTTCTACCCTCCTGGCCCTTCTCCCACCTTCGTCTTTCCCATTTCCCCCCCCCCCCTCTCTCTCTCTCTCTCTCTCTCTCTCTCTCTCTCTCTCTCTCTCTCTCTCTCTCTCTCTCTCTCTCTCTCTCTCTCTCTCTCTCTCTCACACCTTCTCTCTCTCTGTCTCTCACCTTCTCTCTCTCTGTCTTTCACCTTCTCTCTCTCTGTCTCTCACCTTCTCTCTCTCTGTCTCTCACCTTCTCTCTCTCTGTCTCTCACCTTCTCTCTCTCTGTCTCTCACCTTCTCTCTCTCTGTCTCTCACCTTCTCTCTCTCTGTCTCTCACCTTCTCTCTCTCTGTCTCTCACCTTCTCTCTCTCTGTCTCTCACCTTCTCTCTCTCTGTCTCTCACCTTCTCTCTCTCTGTCTCTCACCTTCTCTCTCTCTGTCTCTCACCTTCTCTCTCTCTGTCTCTCACCTTCTCTCTCTCTCTGTCTCTCACCTTCTCTCTCTCTCTGTCTCTCACCTTCTCTCTCTCTGTCTCTCACCTTCTCCCTCTCACCTTCTCTCTCTCACCCCTTTCTCTCTCTCACCCCTTTCTCTCTCTCTCACCTTCTCTCTCTCTCACCCCTTTCTCTCTCTCACCTCTCTCTCTCTCTCACCCCCTTTCTCTCTCTCACCTCTCTCTCTCTCTCTCTCACCTCTCTCTCTCTCTCTCTCTCTCTCTCTCTCTCTCTCTCTCTCTCTCTCTCTCTCTCTCTCTCTCTCTCTCTCTCTCTCTCTCTCTCTCTCTCTCTCTCTCTCTCTCTCTCACTCTCTCTCTCACTCTCTCTCTCACTCTCTCTCTCACTCTCTCTCTCTCTCTCTCTCTCTCTCTCTCCCCCTCTCTCTCTCTCTTGACCTCATTCCCACGACCGAGACTAAGAAGTCCCTATGGCTCCCCTTTCCTCGCCCACATCCTCGACCCTTTTACGATAATAAACAACTTCAGAAGACTGAGGGAGAGAGAGAGAGAAAAAAAATATTCCTGGGACTTCTCAGGAACATAACGAGGGAAGGAAGAAAGTAAGATGTACACATATACACGCATACATGGGCATACATAAATAGATATGCTACCGACCTATGTGTGTGCGTGTCTACAGATAGATAGATAGATAGATATAGGTAGATAGACAGATAGATAGACAATACCTATCATAAACAATAAAAAAATGCCGACAACAATAATAACAGTAATTATCAAAATTTCAACTAAAATTACCATAATTTCAATAATCACTACTCATAATTACTGCAATAACGACAGTAATAAAACCGATAATCGCATCAACAACATCATTTTCGGCTCATATCCCTCTCCCTCTCCTTAACCCCTTCCCCCTCTCCTTCACCTCCCCCTCCACTCCCTCACGTCTACCTTCCCCCTCCCCCTCTCTCCCTTCCCTAACTCCAGCTCCTTTAGCTTTTTCCCCCTTCACTTCCCCCTTCTTCCTCCCCAACCCCAGCCCTTTAGCTCCCCCTCCCCAACCCCTTTAACTCACCCTCCCCTCCTTCCCTTCCCCTTCCCCAACCCCTTTAACTCCCCCTTTTCCCCCTTCACGCCCCCTCCCCAACCCCTTTCACTCGCCCTCCCCCAACACCAACCCCTTTAACTCCCCCTCCCCATTCACTCTTCCCCCTCTATCTCCATCTCCCCCTCCCCCTCCCCCTCCCTCTCTCCCCTCCTCCCTAAACTTCGCCCAAGAAATAAAGGACGACTGATTTTCTTGCAAAGTTGCATCCCTTCAACTTCGAAAAAAAATCACTCGCTTCATTTCAGAAAAGGAAAAAGAAAAAAAAGAACTTGTGAGGAAAAAAGACGATGAATTATTATTCATTATGTGAAAAATCTCAGGCCGTTATTCCCACGGAGTTCGGTTGCGCCTTAGCCTTTTTTTTCTTTTTCTTTTCTTCCTTTTTATGTGATTTTAAGGTCGGCATTTTTTTTCTTATTATTTCTTCACTCCGTAACTAGCAAAAGAAATAACAAACAAATAAATATGTAAAATGCAATTAATTCATTCATACATGTGTTCAAACACACACACACATACATACATACATACATACACACATACACACACACAGAGCCTTAAAGTTTTTTTTTCTATGTTTGACAGAAACAAACACCTTTAAAGAGGCAGACAAACAAACCGTTTGCAACAGGCGCACAATAGGAGTATTTGTTATGATAACATAGTAACAACAGGACCCCCCCCCCCCCACTGAGAAGAGAGAGAGAGAGAGAGAGAGAGAGAGAGAGAGAGAGAGAGAGAGAGAGAGAGAGAGAGAGAGAGAGAGAGAGAGAGAGAGAGAGAGAGAGAGAGAGAGAGAGAGAGAGAGAGAGAGAGAGAGAGAGAGAGAGAGAGAGAGAGAGAGAGAGAGAGAGAGAGAGAGAGAGAGAGAGAGAGAGAGAGAGAGAGAGAGAGAGAGAGAGAGAGAGAGAGGGAGAGAGAGGGAGAGACGGGTTTCATCTTACGTATCATATTTTTATCTTTCTTTCCCTTTTTTTAGCTTCACTCTTCTTATTAGATCCTTTTTTTTCTAATGCGACCTAATGCGTTCTTTAGCTGCTTTTTGGTTTATCTTTACAACTTATTCAGGGCAGTCTTCATTTTTTCTTGGTATCATTTTTCTCGTTTCATTTTCTTTTATATTTGCTCTCCCTCTCCCTCACTCTCCTATTATCTATATTTTTCTTGATCTGTTGTCCTTCTCACTCCTACGCTCCTACTCTCCAACTCACCCTCTCTCCCTCCCTCCCTCTGACCCTTCCTTCCCTCTCTCTCACCCTCCTTCCCTCTCTCTCACCCTCCTTCCCTTCCACCCTCCCTTTCACCCTCCTTCCCTCCCACCCTCTCTCTCACCCTCCTTCCCTCCCACCCTCCCTCTCAACCTCCTTCCCTCCCTCCCTCTCACCCTCCATCCCTCTCACCCTCCTTCCTTCCCTCCCTCTGACCCTCCTTCCGTCTCCCTCCCCCTTTCCCAACAGATACCCACAGAATCCCAATAGAAACTCCCAAAGGATACAAACCCAACGCAAAACACTCTTCCTCTTGACTCTTGGCCGTCCTCTTAATCCTAAAGATCACATTAAGATTCTTGATTGCGGCAGGACTGGGTAATCGCTTTTATTACTATTACTTAAGGCGATGGGTATTACTTTTTTCAACCGATTTTTTAAAGGCAATTGTTATCATATCAAAGAAAATATTATTTCAAATCAAGGTCGTGATTTTCCTTTCTTGATACGTATTTTTGTATCGCTTTTTGAGGCACTGGATTCCATTTTCAAGAGGCACATACCTATCTCTTTTTAAAACAACAGGTCTCCCATTTCTTAAAGTAAAATACTTATGCAAAAGAAACTTATCCTCTAAGACAATTACTTTTTCTTTTTTAAGTTATCATTGTCTATAGAAAAAAAATCTGACAATAATATTCCCTTTTTAATCGCGATGATCCTTACTGGCAGCATGACTCGCGAGGCGTCAAGAGGTGAATTATGTTGGCAAGTGATGCTCGACGTTGCAGCACAGTGGTCTTTCAGCAATGGATATATAATGGGAATAAATAAACGAGAGAGATTGAGTGATAGAGAGAGAGAGAGAGAGAGAGAGAGAGAGAGAGAGAGAGAGAGAGAGAGAGAGAGAGAGAGAGAGAGAGAGAGAGAGAGAGAGAGAGAGAGAGAGAGAGAGAGAGAGAGGGAGAGGGAGAGGGAGAGGGAGAGGGAGAGGGAGAGGAGAGAGAGAGAGAGAGAGAGAGAGAGAGAGAGAGGGTGGTGGGAGGGGGGGGATTGTCTTAATTCCATGTGTGGTGTATTTCATCAAAATCTGTTTAAAACTCTGTGTTACCCTGCGCAGGATCCGCGTCATGACCCTGATCATCACCAAAATTTAATGGCATCTAAGTTAGGCTTGAGATACACCTCTGGTAAAAAAAAAAATAATAATAATAATAAAAAATAAAAAATAAAAATAAAATAAGAATTTGTCCATAACTTTTTGAGTTATCCTGCTTACCAACTAACATACACT
>NC_091562.1:28580133-28584338 GCF_042767895.1 Penaeus vannamei
TCTAGAATCCCTCCTTCCAACACCCCTTTCCCTTCTCCCTTAACACAGCACTAGAACAAGATCACGATTTCACCCTTAAATCCCCTTACATAAGGACCGTGATTTTTGAATCCTTACTACCCCCTCCCCCCTAATCCCCTACCACCACCTCCCTCGACGCTGCTTTTCACTCAACATCGTCGCAACACCGTCTTCATCAGTCACTCTTTCCCCTCACTTTTGTTCCCTCCCCTCCCTTATCCTCTTTCTTTCTTCCCTTCCACAATTCCTCTCTCCTCTCTCCTTCATTTCTCTCCCATTTCCCTCCTTCCTCTTTCTCTCCCTCCTCCGCCCCTAACCTACCCTCTCTTCCCTTCCCCTCCCCTCCCCTCTTTTCTTCCCCTCTCTCTTCCCTCCCCTCCACTCCCCTACCCTCTCTTCCCTTCCCCACTCACCTCTCTCCCCTCCCCCGTCCCGTCATTGCTTCAAGGCATACCGGCAGTGTAACAAAACCTTCATCTATATGCAAATGTATGTAAAATGGAAGGAAATAGTTTTATCCTGATCCAAACACCAGAGTCCCAATGCGATGTCGAGGTAGGCGAGTTGGCATTGAGGGAGAGAGGGAGGGAGGGGAGGGAGGGAGGGAGAGGAGGGGGTAGGGAGAGAGGGGAGAAGGTGGGAAGGGAGGGGAGGGGGTGGAGAGAGAGGGGAGAAGGTGGGAAGGGAGGGGAGGGGGTAGAGAGAGAGGGGAGAAGGTGGGAAGGGAGGGGAGGGGGTAGAGAGAGAGGGGAGAAGGGTAGGGAAGGGAGGGGAGGGGGTAGAGAGAGAGGGGAGAAGGTGGGAAGGGAGGGGAGGGGGTAGAGGGAGGGGAGGGGGTAGAGAGAGAGGGGAGAAGGTGAGGAAGGGAGGGGGGTAGAGAGAGAGGGGAAAAGGTGGGAAGGGAGGGGGGGTAGAGAGAGAGGGGAAAAGGTGGGAAGGGAGGGGAGCAGGGGTAGAGAGAGAGGGGAGAAGGTGAGAAGGGAGGTGGAGGGGGTAGAGAGAGAGGGGAGAAGGTGGGAAGGGAGGGAAGGGGTAGAGAGAGAGGAGAGAAGGTAGGAAGGGAGGTGGGAGGGGGTAGAGAGAGAGGGGAGAAGGTGGGAAGGGAGGGGAGGGGGTGGAGAGAGAGAGGGGAGAAGGTGGGAAGGGAGGGGAGAAGGTGGGATGGGAGGGGAAGGGGTAGAGAGAGAGGGGAGAAGGTGAGGATGGGAGGGGGGGTAGAGAGAGAGGGGGCAAGGTGGGAAGGGAGGGGAGGGGGTAGAGAGAGAGGGGAGAAGGTAGGAAGGGAGGAGGGGGAAAGGGGGAGGGGAGGGGAGGGGGTAGAGGAGAGAGATGGGGAGCAGGTGGGAAGGGAGGAGGGGAAAAGGGGGAAGGGAGGGGAGGGGGTAGAGAGAAGGGAAAAGGAGGGAGGGGAGGGAGGGTAGGAGAGATTGTGATACAGATGAAGGTGCGAGGAGAGGGGGGAAGGTAGAGAGCAAGAGCGAAATAAGATAAACAAATAAGGCGATAAATATAAATAAACTGATAGGCAAAGATAGAACGGGAATAATAGTGGCCGTGAGAGATCGAAGCAGGAACAGAAACGGAAGAGAAGAACAGCGAGAGAATGAAGATTAGAAACAACATTGATTCACCAAACACAGCTTTATTCATTCATTAGAAATAAATAGATAAATAAATGGAAGTGCAAGTAAGCCATAGAGCAACAATAAAGACAAGCCCACGTTCTCATCCCCAAATTCTTTTACCCCCCCCCTCCCGGCAATTTCACACCTCAACAAGTCATATAAAGATATGATAATAGCATCATCTTTCCCCCTTTCTTCTTGCCCAACCCCTTACCTTAACCCCAATAAAACCTCCCTTTCTTCATCACCCCATTCCCTCCTTCCCCCAGCTTCCATTCCCCCCTATCACTCACATACTTATCCATTCTCCTCTTTCCCCCCCCCCCCTTTTCTCCTTCCCCTCCCTAGATCGTCCCCACTCGCCCTCGTGCTCTCGCCTTCGTTTCCGGCTTCTCCTCCCTCTTCCCTTTTCCCCTTCCCCTATATCCCCCCTTACCTAATGCCACCGTTTCCCTTCCTCGACACCATCTCTACCTTCTCTCCCAAACTCTCCCTCCTTACCCACATTATCTGTATTACTATTTATGGGTAAATAAACTGTTTCAATTTCAATTTCACCTCCCCATTCCCCCTACCCCTTTCCTTCACCTCCCCATTCCCCATACCCCCACCTCTCCCCCTCACCTCCCCCATTCCCCCCTACCCTTTCCCCCTCACTTCCCCATTCCCCTCACCTCTCCACTCCCCACTCCCCCATTCCCCATACCCCTTCCTTTCACCTTCTCATATCCCCCCCTACCTCTCCCCTTCATCTCCCCATTTCCCCCTACCCCTTCCCTCACCTCCCCACTCCCCCTCCCCACCCTCCCTTACCTACATGGAGACTAATGGCCTCCGTGCTCGCCCTGGCGGTCACTGCGCCGCCCTCAGATAATCAATCACACCCTGGTTATTGGTGGCCTCCGTGCATGGCGAGAGGGGGGGAGGGGAGGGGAGGGGAGGGGAGGCGAGGGGAAGAGGGAGAGAGAGACGGAGGTAGGGGGAGGGGAGGGGAGGGAAGGGGAAGAGGGAGAGAGAGACGGAGGTAGGGGGAGGGGAGGGGAGGGAAGGGGAAGAGGGAGAGAGAGACGGAGGTAGGGGGAGGGGAGGGGAGGGGAAGAGGGAGAGAAGAGACGGAGGTAGGGGGAGAGGAGGGGAGAGGGAAGAGGGGAGAGAGAGAGACGGAGGTAGTGGGGGGAGGGGAAGGGAGAGGAAGAGGGAGAGAGAGACGGAGGTAGGGGGAGGGGGAGGGATGTGGGGGAGGCAAGGGGAAGAGGGAGGGAGAGGCGCAGGTATGGGGAGGAGACGGATGAAGGGGAGAGGAGGGGAGGGGAAGAGGGAGAGAGAGACGGAGGTAGGGGGAGGGGAGGGGAGGGGAGGGGAGGAGGAGGGGAGGGGAGGGGAAGGGCGGGGAGGGGAGGGAAGGGGAGGCAAAAGGGAGAGGGAGGGAGAGACGGGAGGCAAGAGGAGGAGGGAGGGAGGCAAGGGAAAGGGAGTGAGGGAAAGAAGGAGGGAGAAGGGGGAAAAGGAGGTAAATACGGAGGAAAGGATGTAGGAAAAGTAGATAGAGAGGGAAGGACAAAGGGAGAGGGAAAAGAAGAATGAATAGATAGATGGATGGATGGATGGACAGACGGACGGATAGATGGGAGATAGATGGACTGGTGTGTGTGTGGATGAATAGAAGGATAGAGGGAGGCAGAGGAGAGGGTAGAGGGGATGGATGTCATAATGGAAGGAGCAGGATGGAAGGAGGGTGGGTTAGGATGGAGGGTGGGGAGGCGGAGGGAAAATGGGAATGAGGGAAGAAGGCATTGAGACGGAATAAAAAAGGAAGAAAAGAGAAGGAAGAAAGTAAGGGGGATGGAGAGAGGTGATAAGAGGGAAGAGGAGGGAGGCAAAGGAGATGAATAGGTATGAGAGAAGGAACGATAGCGTAGTGAAAATAGAAAATGAGAGCGGGGAGAGAATGAAAGACGAAAACACAGAAAGAGTGAAAAAAAGATGGGGAGAGGAAATGACATGGAACAAAAAAAAAAAAAAAGGTGCAGAGAAGAAAACTAGGATAACAAAGAGAATAGGAAAAAAACAAAGAGGAAAAAAGAGAGAGCAAATAATCTTTCTTTCTTACAAATATTCCTCTCCTTCTCGCACTTCTCCCTTCCTCCAAACCCCTCCCTTCCTCCTCCCCTCTACAACTCCATCCTCCTCCTCCATCTCTCTTCCCCACCTCCGCCATCGCCCCCACCCCCACCTCCCCTCTTCCCCCTCCTTCCTCTCGACCCCAAGTTCTGGTCCTGATTTTCTTTCCATGTTGTTGCAACAAGTTGGGAAGCCTCGACCCCATCTTTCTGTCTCCGGAGCACAGCTGATCTCTCGTGTGGCGGCGGCGGCTGAGGCGGAAGAGGAGGAGGAGGAGGAGGCATCAGCTGCAACCGCGTCTTGGGGAGGAGGGGGGGGAGGAGGAGTTTGCAGGTGAATCTGTGAGTGCGAGGGTACGGTGGGAGGGGGATGGGGTGATGATAGGAAGAAGGATGAAGGTGAAAAGGATTGGAGAGAGGGAGAGGAAGGGGAAGAAGA
>NC_091562.1:28584838-28589838 GCF_042767895.1 Penaeus vannamei
TTATATTCGCCCCCTTTCCTCTTCTCCCTCCCTCCTTGCCTCTCCACATGTTCCCTCTCATCCTCCTCCTCTGACCCTCCGTGGCTCCCTTCTTCCTACTCTCCTCCTCCTCCTCAACCACCTCCTTTTCTCCTTGCCTCCTTCCCTCCCTTCCTCCCCCTCCTCCTCCTTCTCTCCTTGCCTCCCTCCCTCCCCCTCCTCCTCCTTGCCCCCCTCCCCCTGCCTCCTTCTCCAGCTCCTGCTTACACGAAGAGCTCAGCGGCGCCGCCATCACGCCCAAAGCCCCAACAAGAATCCAATAAATCCCGCTACTTGAGTCCCTCCTGAAAGCCTGTATTACGTTCGTTTCCAATCGGAGGCCTATGCACACTACCCCCCTGCCCCCTTCCACCTTCCCCCCCCTCCCTCCATCCCTCCCTCCCTCTCTCTGTGTCTGTCTGTCTCTGTCTCTGTCTCTGTCTCTGTCTGTCTGTCTGTCTGTCTGTCTGTCTGTCTGTCTGTCTGTCTGTCTGTTTGTCTGTCTGTCTCTCTCTCTCTCTCTCGCTCTCTCTCCTTAATTCCCATCCTTGCTTCTTCCTCCCCTCTCCCTATTTTTCTTTCAGTCTTCCTTTCCCATTTCCTTAACTCTCTCCCTCATTCTTACTCCCTCCCCTCCCTCGTTCTTTGCACTCTCCCCTCCCTCATACCCTCTTTCGGTCTTTCCTTCGTTATTTCTTCCCCTCCTTCTGTTCTTCCTTATCTTTCTTCTTTTTGTTTTTCTTCCTTTCTCTCATCACTCTTTCTCTCCTTCCTTCCATCCTGCCACCTCTTCCTCCTCCCTCCTTTCTCTTCTCTATGTTATCCCCTTCCTCCTCCTTCCCGTCTTCCCATTCCCTTCTTCCACCCTACTTCACAGCTTAGAAAAACTCACAAAATAACGAAAGGGGGTGAACATAAAATTAAATAAATAAGGAATATGGGTAACAACACTAAAGCATCTGCAGCAGGCCGGACCCGGCATCAAGCCTGCAGAACCCCCACCCCCCACCCCCTGCTACCTCTACCCCCCCCCCTCTCCCAACAACCTCTTGTGACGGTAGTATGTTGCCCCCCCCCCCCCTTTCCCTTCCCCTCCCCCCCTTTCCTACCCCATGTGAGCAGGATAAGATATTCACGAGCAGAACCTGGGTGGAAGTAGTAGGGGAAGGAGGGGGGATGGGTGAGGGGTAAGGGGGGAGAGGGGAGGGGGGGAGAGGGGATGTTTGGTCGCTTTATGTTGCAGCGGAATTTACTTCGCCCTTCTCTCTATTCTCCTTCCTTCTTCCTTCCTCTCTCTCTCTCTCTCTCTTTCAGCCTCTTTCTTCCTTCCTCTTCTTTCTCTCGCTTTATCTCTGACTCTGACTGTCTTTCTCTCTATTTACCTATCTATCTACTTACTCACCTACCTACATACCTATCTATCTATCTCTCCCTCTCTCTCCTTCTCTCTCCCTCTCCCTCTCCCTCCATCCTTCCATACACTCATTCAGTACGGTACTCATCAGGGAAATATCACTTGTTGACTCCATTAACTTCATTACAAACGGTGCTCCCGATTTTTTTCTTCCTTTTTTTACGCAATTAGTCGAGTAAAAGGATTTCTCCCAACCCGAGGAGCCGGCCACTGCAGCGCCCCCTTCTGTTTACTTCTGGTTGACTGATGGAGCTCTTGAATCAATGGGAGCCTCGCACATTACGCAGAGGCTTAGGCGTCGTTCTTTGGGCTTTGGGGAGGCCGGGGAGCGTGCGAATGACGGGAAGAAATCTCGTGTCTCTGTCTCTTTTTCTTTCTCTTTCTCTCTTTCTTATTCTTTTCTTCTCTCTATCATCTCTCTGTCTTCTCTCCTACTCTCTATCTTCTCTATCTTTCTCTCTCTCTCTCTCTCTCTCTCTCTCTCTCTCTCTCTCTCTTCTCTCTCTTCTCTTTCTCTCTCTCTCTCTCTCTCTCTCTCTCTCTTCTCTCTCTCTCTCTCTAGTCCCCCCTCCCTCCCCTCTCTTCCCTTTTCTCATGCCACCCCGAACCTTGTTTCTCTCCTCCCTTTCCTTTTCCCTCACTCATACCCCCTGATAAGAACGCCCCCTAAGAAGATAAGGATCCTTCACAATACCACATGAACGGGATTATTCCCTCTCTCTACCTCCACCCCTCCCTCAACCTGCCCCTTTCCTACTCTTCTCTTCCCTCCCTCTTTCCTCCTTCCTTCCTCCCCGGCCCTACTCCATCCTGCTCTCCCTTCTACCCTTCCTCCCTCCCTCCCTCCTTCCCATCCTTCCCTCCTCTCCCTTCCCTCCTTCCCTCCTTCCCCCTTTCCTCCCCTTTCCCCCTCCACCCTCGCCCTTCTCCAACCTCCACCCACCCCCTCCCGTCCCTTCCCCCCCCCACCCTCCCACCTTCCCTCCCTCGTTACCCCGCCCTCCTTATCTCCTTAGAGGGAAGAGGCCACTCATTAGCACATGAAAGCCTCCTCTCGCCGCCCACAGGAGCCGCCCTACGCCCTCAGGGGGTTAAGGGCCGCCCGCGTTCCCTTTCTACTTTCCTACTTTCTTCTACTTTTGAGAAGTTCCGTGAATAAGCCTAGAGAGAATTTGTTTACTAAATCTTAGCGACAACAACAATAATAGTGACAGGAACAACGATGATAATAGCGATAAAAGTGAGGATAATAATGATGATGGTAATTACAACAATAATTACAAAGTTCATAATAATAATATTAATAATAATAATAATAACAATAATAACAATAATGATAACGATCATGATAAAAAAATAATGATAATAATAATAATAATAATAATAATAATAATAACAATAATAATAACAATAATAATAATAATAATAATACCAATAATAACAGCAATAAGAATAAGAATAACAATAACAACAAAACTAATAATAATAATGATACTACTACTGATAATAATAATAACAATAATACTGAAATAATTAATGTTGGTGGTAGTGGTTCTAATAATACAATGAAAATCCACTCAAGATCCACATTGCCATAATATCCCCCAAACTATGAGATCCACCACTTCGCGGGATCCACCTCGCCGTAAGATCCACCACTTCGCGGGATCCACCTCGCCGCAAGATCCACCTCGCCGTAAGATCCACCACTTCGCGGGATCCACCTCGCCGTAAGATCCACCACTTCGCGGGATCCACCACTTCCACTTGGGATCCACCTCGCCGTAAGATCCACCACTTCGCGGGATCCACCTCGCCGCAAGATCCACCTCGCCGCAAGATCCACCTCGCCGTAAGATCCACCACTTCGCGGGATCCACCTCGCCGCAAGATCCACCTCGCCGTAAGATCCACCACTTCGCGGGATCCACCTCGCCGTAAGATCCACCACTTCGCGGGATCCACCTCGCCGCAAGATCCACCTCGCCGCAAGATCCACCTCGCCGTAAGATCCACCACTTCGCGGGATCTACCTCGCCGTAAGATCCACCTTGCCGTAAGATCCACCACTTCGCGGGATCCACCTCGCCGTAAGATCCACCTCGCCGTAAGATCCACCACTTCGCGGGATCCACCTGCTACTGCATCGTATGTAAACCGGCCCCTCGCTCGCCGTGACAGACAGCATGATCCGCCCCATTAAGCTAAGAAGACCAAGGGAGTCACGTCTTCCACCCCCACCCCCAACCCCACCCTCACCTCCACCTCCCCCTCCGCCGCTCTCACCGCACCCCCACCCTATTTCCACTCTCACTCTCGCCGTCACCCCCACATCCATCCCCCTTCACCCCCACATCCACCTCCCCCCTCCCCCACCTCCGCCTCTGCCTCCACCCTCACTCCCATCTCCACCCCCTTCACCCCCACCACCATCCAAAACACGAGATAAAGGTGGTAAAGGTAATGGAAGGGGGGGGGTAGAAGGAAAGGGGAAAGGGAGGAAGAAGGGAGAGGAAAATGAGTCGGGACAATAAAAGGTAGAAAGGAGATAAGAGAGGCATAGGAGAGGAGGTGACGAAGTAGAGAAAATGAATGAAATAGATTAAAAGAGGATGTAGAGTGGACAGAGAAAGCGAGTTGAAAGGAAGAAGAAGAAGAAGAAGAGAGAAAGAGTTGCCGTGAATTGGGGAGAGGAGGGGTGGGGTGTCAGAGGGGTGAGGGGAGAGGGGGAAGGGGCAGAGGGGGAGTGGGTTTAGAGAGAAGAGAGGAGGAGGGAGAGGAAGGGGCAGAGGGGAGTGGGTTAGAGAGAAAGGAGGAGAGAGGGGGAAGGGGGCAGAGGGAGGGGTCAAGAGAAGAAGAGGGGAGAGGGGGAAGGGGCAGAGGGAGTGGAGTTAGAGAGAAGATGGAGAAGAGGGAAGGGGCAGAGGGGAGTGGGTTAGAGAGAAGAAGGAGAGACGGGGAAGGGGCAGAGGGGGAGTGGGTTAGAGAGAAAGAGGGGGAGGGGAAGGGGCGGGGGAGGGGGTTAGAGAGAAGAGGGGGAGGGGGGAGGGGGCGGAGGGGAGGGGGGGTACCTTGAGTCCGTGGTCGCGCGAGGCAAGCATGCCTTACGAGGCCACACAACATCAAGGCCGCATCAATTTGCATCGACTTTCAATTACTCGCATTTTGTCTCTCGGACTGCGAGACGAGAGAAAGGAGGGCGGATCCTAAGCAGACACGCCCCGTATTGCAAAGACACAGACACAGAGACACGTACAAGCATGCAGACTTACACATACACAGAGACACGTACAAGCATACAGACTTACGCGTACAAGCATACAGACTTACACAGACACAGAGACACGTACAAGCATACAGACTTACACAGACACAGAGACACGTACAAGCATACAGACTTACACAGATACAGAGACACGTACAAGCATACAGACTTACACAGATACAGAGACACGTACAAGCATACAGACTTACACAGACACAGAGACATGTACAAGCATACAGACTTACACAGATACAGAGACACGTACAAGCATACAGACTTACACAGATACAGAGACAGGTACAA
>NC_091562.1:28594838-28597338 GCF_042767895.1 Penaeus vannamei
CGGTTTTGTTCATTAACCTTTCTCCGTCGACCTCTCTCCCCGCATTCTTCCATCATTATCGTTATCTCCTTCTCCCCCTATTTCTTCTTCTTCTCCTTCTTCTTCTTCGCTTTCTTCCATCGTTATCGTTATCGTTATCTTCCTTCTTCTCCTTCTCCCCTTCTTCTTCTTCTTCTTCTTCTTCTTCTTCTTCTTCTTCTTCTTCTTCTTCTTCTTCTTCTTCTTCTTCTTCTTCATCTTCTTCCTCCTCCTCCGTCTCACACTATCTTCTTCATATTCCTCCTTCTCACACTATCTTCTTCATATTCCTCCTTCTCCTCCACTTCTTCCTATTCCTCCTTTTCCTCTTTTTCCTCCTCCTTTCTCAGTCCTCTCCTCTTGCTCTCCCTCTCGTTCTTTGTATTTTATTCATTTCTTTTCCTTCAATTTCATGCCCCATTACTGTCTTCTCTTTTTCCAGCTTTTCCCCCTCACTCACTTTTATCCTCCTTCTCCTAATCCCCTTTCCTACGCCCTTATTCCTCTGTTTTCCCTCTCTTCTTCTTCCCTCTCCTCTTCATTCGTCCTCCTCCCCCCTCTTCCATCTTTTACTCTTCCTCAGTCCCTTTCTCCACCTCCGCCTCTTCCTTTTCTGCTTTCTTTCTACTTTTTTTCCATTCATCCTCTTCTTTATCTTCCATCTTAATTTTAAATTTTACTTTATACTCTTCTTCATCTTCTCTTCCTCGCTCTTTCTCCCTTCCCTTTTTCTTTATCCTTCCTTCTTCTTCCACCCCCTCCCCCCATTCTCCCTCTCCTTTCTTTCCTTTGTCCCCTCTTTATCTTTCCTCCTCTCCCTTTCTCCCTCACTCTGTCTTTTTCTATTTATCTATTTATCCTCCCTTCTCTCCCCCCCCCCCCCATTCTCCCTCTCCTTTCTTTCCCTTATTCCCCTCTTTATCTATCCCTCCTTCCCCCCATTTCCTTCTCCCTCCCCCTTCTTTTCTTCATCTCCTTAATCTCCCCATATCTCCCCCCTTTCCCCCTCTCTCCCTCCCACGCCCGTCGTCACCCCTCCCCCCCTCCCCCACCCTTCTACACAGCACGCACAATACACCCCCAACCCGCGTGTACCCAACGCTGACTATACATAAAGATATTCCTTGCCGTTCACAGTAACATTTCCCGGCAGCGCATCGGCCACACTCGCCCCGGGGCTGTCGGGCGCTGCTGAGAACCGAGCGAAATCCCGGGAAAGGCTTCGAGGGGAAAAAAAGAGGGAAATAAATAAACTCGATTCAAGAAACTCGTTCTCAGAAGAAAAAAAACAATGCTAGACAAAAAAAAAGAAAGTCTAGGTATGAAGCACTTTAAAACACGCATAAATACAAACTCATGAACACATATACACAATAATATTGATGATGATGGTAATAATAATAATAATAATAATAATAATAATAATAATAATAATAATAACAATGATAACAATTATAATAATAATAATAATTATTATCATTATAGCAATAATAATAATGATAACAACAACAACAACAACAACAACAACAACAACAACAACAATAATAATAATAGTAATAATAATGATAATGATAATAATAACAATAATAGCAATAATGAATATAATAATAACAATAACAATAATAATACCAATAAATAGACACATAAACAAATCAATCAATCAGCCAACAATACCAAAACAGCAATATAAAAATACTCGAATACTACGAAAAGCAAAATAAAATATAAAAAAATAGGCCTAACCGAGAGAGAAAAAAACACAGCAAAACAAACAAATCAACAAAGACTCGCCACAGACCAAACAAGACGCAGGACCCGACGCCCGAACGGAACTCGCGGGCGCAGATGCAGCCAATCCGGGCGAGGACAGGGGCGAGGCGGGGAGTTGTTGCGACAGCGGCGGATGGCAGGGACGGATGGCAGGGGCGGATGACAGGGACGGATGGCAGCGGCGGATGACAGGGACGGATGGCAGCGGCGGATGACAGGGACGGATGGCAGCGGCGGATGACAGGGACGGATGGCAGCGGCGGATGACAGGGACGGATGGCAGCGGCGGATGACAGGGACGGATGGCAGCGGCGGATGACAGGGACGGATGGCAGCGGCGGATGACAGGGACGGATGGCAGCGGCGGATGACAGGGACGGATGGCAGCGGCGGATGACAGGGACGGATGGCAGCGGCGGATGACAGGGACGGATGGCAGGGACGGATGACAGGGAGGGATGGCAGGGGCGGATGACAGGGAGGGATGACAGGGAGGGATGGCAGGGGCGGATGACACGGACGGATGACAGGGACAAGGTAGGGAAATCATTACGACAGGGACAACAGACAGGGACTTAATACGACAGGGACGGTAAGCAGGGACTTGGTAGGGAAACTGATATGACAGAGATAGATGACAGGGACTTGTTAGGGAAATCTATACGACAGGGACGGATGACAGAGACGCGCTACAGAAATTAGCACGACAAGG
>NC_091562.1:28614838-28617338 GCF_042767895.1 Penaeus vannamei
CAATGCCAAATTCTTTGCCGATGAAAAAGTAGAAACGTAAAAAAATATATATATAATTAATTTATGTAGGTCATCTGTGAGTCAGTTTTCTAATCTCTTTTAAACCTTCCAATACGTAAATTGATAAACGAATGAATGACTTATTCAATAAAGAAAATAAAAATAAGATAATGAGATAAATCATTAAAATCAATAATCCAATGATGATAATAAAAAAATAATATTCGTCAGTGAAAAATATCTCTGCCTTCTCATCGTGAACCAAAATCGAGGTCATCGCGATTACTCACCAATGTCGTGGTCGTCATTCACGAACCCCTGCCTCCCCCTCCCCCATCCCCCACCTCGCCCCCTTTAACCCCTTCCCCCACCTCCTCTCCCCACCCTCCCCTCTCACACCACCTCTCCCCTTTCTCCACCTCCCTCCTTCCCCATCTCCTTCTTTCCACCTCCTCACCCCACCCTCCCTTCTCCTACCACCCCCTTTCCCCACCTCACCCCTATCCCCCAGCTCCTCCCTATCCCTCACCTTCCCCCTATCCCCACCTCCCCCTCTCCCCCACCTCCCTCTCTCTCTCCCCTTCCTCTTCCCTATCCTCACCACCCTCTCTCTCCCCCTCTCCCCATCCCCTCTCCCCGACCGCCAATGAATGAGCGAATGATTGACAGCCCTCGCTCATGCTCCGCCCCTACGCCCGTGACCAAGGAATGTCATAGCCCATGACGTCTACTTTCTAGTCATGAATCACTTGTCGAGAGAAATATTGCTTAAGTATGGAAATCTGAAATATAGTTCATTGTGAATGTTTTTTTGTTTTTTTTTTGTCGATGACCTTAGAATACTTTTTTGTTTTATCTATTATCAAATAAAATAAGAAATAGAGAAAGAGAAAGAAAGAAAGGTATGAATCGACATGTCTTAACACACTTTTTTCTTCTTTTTCTTTTCTCTTTTTTTGTTTCTTCTCTGTCTTATTCTCCTTTTATCGTGTGAAGGCGAGAGCGTGATGAAGCAAACTCAGGTTGAATGAGAAGAAAAGAACCTTTGACTTTTCTTAGACGAAGGAATAAAAGATGGAGAAGAGAATGGGAGGAGAGGAAGGGAGAGGAGAGAAGCGAGGGAGGGATGGAAGAGGAGGAGGAGGTAAGGGAAGGGGCGGAAGGGAGGGAGAGAAGAGGTGGAGGAGGGAGAATGAGAGGGAGAGGAAAGAAGTAAAGGAGGGAGATGGAGAAGGTGAAGGAGAGGGAGAAGAGATAGGGGAGGGAGTGGGAAAATTTATGGAAGAGAAGGAGGGAAGATGGAGCTGGAGACAAAGAAGAGATGGAAGGAGAGGGAAAGGGAAGAGGGAGCTGGAGATGAAGAAGAGATGGAAGGAGAGGGAAAGGGAAGACAGAAGGAGAAAAAAGAGAATCGAAAATAAGAAAGACGGAAGAACGAAGGAAAAAAAAAAGATCCTGTCTCATCTTTACACAAGAAAATAAATATAATCCTTTTTTACACTATTGTTTCTCCCATCCTCGTTTCTCCCTCTGTCTCTCCTATCCTTTTTTTCTTCCTCCCCCCCCCACCATGCGCATGACGTCCATCTTCCTTCTCCCTCAACACATGCGCCTTAAAAATGATATTCAGCACTCGCAAAAAATCCCCTCTTTGTGCCCGTCTACGGCCTCCATTTCGCGGAATCCTTTGTAGTTTTTGAGAGAAGCTTCTCGAATCCTTTGATGCTCGGAGTTACATCTTTTAGATAATAGACTTTACAGGAGTTGATTCCCTTATTTTCCCTAACTCTAAAAAAACATATTTTATGAACAGATGTAGTCATAAATATAACATACTAATCCGTTCACAAATTTGCTTATTTATTTATTGTTTGTTTGTACGTTAGATGACATACCTGCACTCCATCTATATTGGATAGGCGAGTATATAAACATAGGCAACAATGTGCCAAAATTGCTGTATATAATTTGCATATGCATATTGCTTTTAGCATAAGGAATAACCTCATTACCATTATCAAAATTAGTGTCATTATCATTATGATAGTAATTATGGTTGCTGGTGTTTAAAACATCATTATTATTACTATATTCTTGTTGTTACTATTATTGTTATTGTTTTTATTATTACTATAATTTCTATTATTGTCAATATCGTTATACACATCATTAGCAATATTGCTATCATTATCATTATTATTATCATAATTGTTGTTGTTGTTATTATCATTATTATTATTATTATCATTGTTATTATTATCATCATCATTATCATCATCATTATCATTATTGTTATTATCATTATCATTTTTATTATTATTATTGTTGTTGTTATCATTGTTATTATTATTATCATTATTATTATTATTATTATTATTATTATTATTATTATTATTATTGTTATCATTTATTATTGTTATTGTTTTTATTATTATTATTATTATTATCGTTATTATTATTATAATTATTATTAACATTATTATTAGTGTTATTATCATTA
>NC_091562.1:28622338-28624838 GCF_042767895.1 Penaeus vannamei
TTCTGTCTCTTTCTCTCCTAGCCCCTTTCCCTTTACGAAAGAAAATATTATGAGAACGAATATGTAGTAGCAGAGCTTTCCCAGCTCAGATGCCCCCGAGAGTCGCATATAAAAAGAAAAATAGAAAATATGTCATGTACACAGCAGCGTGAGCAATGTGTACATAAACGGGTACTCTGATACTCACACTTGCACACACATATATATACAGCCGGATACATACGCTTACACACATACACACACACCCCTCCTCTCTCTCTCTCTCTTACAGAGGTATGAACACAAATAGACACATTTGCACTAACATGTACACACATACACACACACACAGAGACACACAGACACACACTCACAAACTTACATACACACGCTATGCCAGCTGGTATGAACCAGTTGTATAACTTCACATGCAATAACTTTTCGGATTCATTTTTCACAATATATTTTTCCGAATTGATTTGTGTTCAGAGAGACAAAGAATATTACTTTTCATAAAACACATACAAGTACAAAAGCCCGTCAGTTCCCTGACAGAGAGAGAGAGAGAGAGAGAGAGAGAGAGAGAGAGAGAGAGAGAGAGAGAGAGAGAGAGAGAGAGAGAGAGAGAGAGAGAGAGAGAGAGAGAGAGAGAGAGAGAGAGAGAGAGAGAGGGAGGGAGAAAGAGAGAGAGGGAGAGAGAGGGAGAGAGAGAGAGAGAGAGAGAGAGAGAGAGAGAGAGAGAGAGAGAGAGAGAGAGAGAGAGAGAGAGAGAGAGAGAGAGAGAGAGAGGGAGAGTGAGTGAGAGACAGAGACAGAGAGAGAGATAACTTGAATCTAACATAAAACACCACAGAATTTTGTTTACTTATATATTTATTTGTCCATTAATGATATGAATAATAGTAATGATAATAATGGCCATAACAATAGTGATTATAATAATAGTATTAATACTAATAAAGATAACAATAACGATCATAATGATAATGATCATAATGATAATGATAATAATGATAACAGTTATCATGATAGTAATGATAACAATAATGATAATGATTATGATAATAGCAATAATGATAATAACAATAATAATGATAATGATGATAATAGTAGTAGTAGTAATAGTAGTTAAAGATAATGATGATAATGATGATAGTAATTAAAAAAAATAATGTTGATAATGATAGTGATAAAGATGATAGTAATGATAATGATGCTAACAGTGATATATGATTAATAATAGTAACAAAATTGATAATGATAATAACAATAATGATGGTAATGATAATAATAACAATAATGATAGTAATGATAATAATAACAATAATGATAATAATAATGACAATAATAACAACAACAGCAATAATGATGTTAATGTTCATGATGATAATATAAAAATTATAATAATAGCAATAATCATAGCAATGGAATTGATAATAACAAAGAAAAATGATAATATGATCATCTTTGTTACTATCATTTTCATTATCTTTATCATTACTGTTATTATCACCATTTTCATAGTCATGTCTGTGACTGTTATTATAAGTATTATCGTTTTTATATCATCTGATAAATACCGATGGAATTTCATATGCGTCATGCAATGAACGAATGAACAGTCACTTGTAAATGACAACGTTATATATAATAAGACATGTGATATTTGTAATGAAATATACTAGTGGCAATGGTGTTATAAAATTGAAATAGAAAAACGATTATTTTTTTCTCCCTTTTGAAGTTTGAAAATAGATGTAATATTTGAGCCGAGCGGAATGGGATTTTTTCTTGTTGGAAAAACGCCCTGTTTATGACCCAGGAAAAGCGGTAGGAACGTATTTGAATGTATTACCTCTAAGTGTTGTTACTGATCGAACTGTGAACTCGAAACCAAGTTGGAAAAGAGAATTTCATACGAAAGTGTAATATATATATATATATATATATGTAGAGAAATTTTAAATTGTCGTATCATATAGTTAACTTTCAATGCGTGTTATCTTAATGGTGTAAAAAAAGAAGAAAAAAATCAAGGATGTTTTATCTATAAGCCAAATCAAATCTATCATTCTATATAGCCTGACTGACAGACATAACACTTACTCCACTGTCATTATTCAGGCGTGAAGTGTCATGATGTCAATGTTTTAGTCATTTCTGAACCGTAATCATGCTGACAAATGTAGAAAAGGCATGAATGAGAATGAATATCTTCACTAGACAAGAGATGTACTTGACCGGCTTCGAATACTCATTCATCAGAAATACAAATACAACTATCTCTGGGGAAGATGTATTCGATACCGGTCAAATACATCACTAGCATTGTGCAGACATCCATTCTCATTCATACCTTTTCCCCGTTAGTCATTTCTTTGAGCGAACATTCTGATGACGAAACTATAAGCAATACGTGGTTATGAAATGATGTTTTATCATGTCTCGTAATGAATAGTGTTTGGAATACGAATCCTATATTAATGGTTGGACTTTTAGTTATGCAATGTTCAATGGGGAC
>NC_091562.1:28629838-28632338 GCF_042767895.1 Penaeus vannamei
TATATATACATATATATATATACATATATATATACATATATATATATATACATATGTGTATATATATACATATATATATAAATGTATATATATATATATATATATATATATATATATATATATATATATATATGTATTTATATATATATATGCATATAAATACATATACATATATATATATATATATATATATATATATATATATATATATATATATATATATATGTATGTATGTATGTATGTATATATGTATATGTATATATATATATATATATATATATATATATATATATATATATATATATATATGTATTATATGAATATATCATATATATGTATGTATGAATGTATGTATGTTTGTGTTTTTACATAGTTGAACATACTTCTAACCATTATCATTTCCGACAATATTTCATCCATCTTCATCAGCGAAAATAGATTCCCTACAAAATATAAGCATCGTATTTGTATAAGAACCAGGTGGAGAGAGAGAAAAAATATTCCGGTCCATTAGCGGAATATATTTTTTTTCTTTTTTAGAAGTTCCACGAATCTCGTTCCAGAGAATTTGCGTTGAGGGAAAATTCATATTTATTCAAGGCTAAGATTGCAACTTACCTTTGCAAGGTTGAGTAGATTGCAAATGTAGATGGACGGCAGGGAATTGATTTTTTATTTGTTTATTTGTTTGCTTGCTTATCTACTTATCGTTATAAGTATCGTTAGCATTTTTAATGTTATTGTGGTTGTTATTACTTCCGCCAAGGAAATTATGCTTTTGGAGGCGTTGGTTATTTAATTTGTTGGTTGGTTAGCAGATAACTCAAAAAGTTATGAATAGATTTTTTATGATTTTTTTTTACTAGAGGTGTGTCTTAGCCAAACTTAGATGCCATTAATTTTTTGTGACGATCCGGATCCAGGATTTTTAAAAATGATTGCATCAGTTACCCCTATTCCCTTGACGGAGGTAGATGCTCTCTGAATGCTTCTAGTTGTTATTAGTATTATCATCTCCATCATTATCTGTTATCATAATTTTTATTATTATTATTATTATCATTATAATCGCTACTACTGCTACTGTTATTATTATTCTAATGATTATTATGATCATCATTATTGTTATTATCATTAATATTATAAAGATAATAATGATAATGATAATAATAATTGTTGTTACTATTATTATCATTACTATTATCATCATCACTACCCCTATTATCATTATTATTACTGTTATTATTATTATAATGATTATGATTATTATCATTAATGTTATGATGATAATAATGATAATGATAAAGTTGTTATTTTTACCATCGTTATTATTACAATTATTATTATTTCCATTACTGTTATCATTATTATTATCATTGCCATCATCATTATTATTAATATTGTTATTACTATCATTATCATTATAATAATAATGATGATAATTAGGATTAGTATTGCTTTAGTTATTATTATAACTATTATTACTCTTATCATTACCGTCATTATTGTTTTTATTATTATTATCATTATCATTATTATTGTTATCATTATTTTTGAATTATCATCATCATCTTTATTGTTATCATTATCAGTATTCCTATTATCATTGTCATTTTGCTATAGTTATCGTTATTATTAACATTAAACTTACAATTATCATTATCATTATTATCATCATCATTATTATCATTCTTATAATTATCATTACCATCATCATCAATATCATTATCATTATTGTTATTATCCTTATATTTATTGTTATTATCATCATCATCATTACTATTATTATCATTATTGTCATTACCACCATTATCAAATTATTACCATTACCATAATTAATATGTACACTGTCACTGTCATCATTATCATTAAAATTATAAACATTGATAAGAGGAGGATTCTCAGCCCTTTCCCTTCCTTTCTTGCCCCTCTCTCTTTCCCCTTTTCCTTTTACTCCATTCATTAACTCCTTTTCGCCCTCTCCTTTCTTCCTGCGTTCCGCCCTTTACTCTTCCTCTGCACTTTTCTCCTTTTTTCTCCTTCCCTTCTCCCGCCCGCTCTTGCTCACTTTGCCAATCCCCTTTTCATGCCTTCTCTTATGTATATTTCTATCCTCCTCCTCATCCCTTCACTCTTTCTAGCCTCTGCTCTCCCCGCCATCTGCTTTCCTCCACTTCCCTTCTTCGAATCGTCCCTTTCCCTTTCGTCTTTCTCAAGTCCCCCCTCCTTTCCTCCTTTTCACCCTTCCTCCCCCATTTATTTCCCACTTTTCCCCTGTCACTCCATCCTCTTCCCTCTCACGTTTCTCTCTATTTTCCCCCCATCTATCTCTCTCACCCTTCCTCTCTTCTCCTTCTTCCCTCTCCACCACCCAAGTTCTCCTCCTCTCTTCTCCACTCACCCTCCCTGCCTCTCTTCCCTTAATTCCCTCTCCTCCTACCTATCGCCCCGTCACCCTCACTTCTTTTCCCCTCTCTCCCTCTCCCTCCCTTCCTTTCCC
>NC_091562.1:28642338-28644838 GCF_042767895.1 Penaeus vannamei
GTGTATAGGCTATCTATTTACATATCTATCGATCTATCTACCTGTCTGTCTATCTAGCTTTTTATTTATCTATCTACTGCCTATCTGATTATCTATCTATCTATATACTTCTATCAGTTAATCAACCAATCATTCAATCAATCAATCTGTCTATACTGTTCTATCTGCATGTGTATATACTACACAGTTGTGAAGATGATGACAATAAAGATGATGATGACGATGATGACAAAGATGAACGACGACGATGATGGTGATGATAATGAGGATAATGACGATAAAAGTTCATGATGAGCGAGATGATGATGATGATGATTGTAACACCTGGCATAAACAGCTTTTTAAATTTCCCACCAACCTAGGTGCTGCCCTCTGTTGAGAGGCGGATGAAAGCCAGCCATGTGCGAGCGACCGTTGTGTTCGAAGCTAGCAATGTGACTTATATCAAAACCCTTCAGCGTATTGAGTTATGGTTGTCAACACCTGGAGAATGCCAGAAACTGTAAGTTTTATCATTGCAATCATGTTGGCAAGTGTTTATTTATTTATTTATTTATTTTCAAAACCTTTACTAGCAAACGTAACCTGAAAAGAGTAACGAAGTATATTACAGCGATGACTGTGATTTATGATTTACTTTTCGAGGCTTTATGCTAATTTCAAGGTTACGCCTTTGTTATTCGGAATGAAATAATGAACAGTTTAAGTATTTGTGATGAATAAATGGAGATATTTTTAATGATATGTGTTTTCTGTAAGCTGATGATTGTTAACTGTAATATTTCTAATGTTAACTTTCTGAACCTATTTTGTGCCAAGAATACGTATATAAATGTCTATATTATTTGATTTAATGATTCGTAAGTAAGCCTGTTCTGATTTGTTACAGTTGGACCCATTTCACATAATAAATGACCAAACCGGAGAAAACAGAGTACCTTTGCAATAGTATTTTTTGTGGAAGATAGACGCCTTTGTCTTAGAAAGAATGACCTCGCATTTCTTATGATAAAGTGGAAAATAGAAACTCCTGAGATAAGATTCGGCCATGGAAGATTCGACACTGCGTTGCGTCAACGAACTAAGACGTGAATCCTATCATAAAGGATCAGAAAGATCGCCGTGTGAACCAAAAACTTTCCTAACTCGGGGGTTTCGCTCCCGGACTCCATCCCGAATGTCGTATTTCCATATTGGGGGCTGTGCCCCCGGAAACCCTCCCGATCGCCGTATTTCCCTATCTCAATACAAGACAGTACACCCTTCTAGTAGCCTTCCTTTTTTACCTGCTGTCAAGAGGAACTGGTGGAAACACTTGTTGGGCTCCGGGAAATGTATCATAAATAATCAATAAATTCTGCTGTTATTTCCAAATTTGGCACAATTCAAAAGTTCACTTTGCACATTGTGACATACAAATGTCGGTAATTTTCTATATTACCTTCGCCACTCCGATATCGACGATTTTGGTATCGTTGGATTCCTCTCACTCTGCACAATCCAAATACGTAGGTTTTATTGCGCGGAGACCCCCCGTTAGCGGCGAACTTGACCCCGATAGCACGGGCGACGATGTCGGAGCGGCGGACGTAATATAGAAAATTACCCTAATAATATAACCCACAGTGAAAATAACCATGGTTATTCACATGACTTTCCATTGCAGGGGGCTGTGCCCCCTGCGACCCTCCCTGGTGGGGGCTGCCGCCCCCAAAACCCCGCCGA
Source organism: Penaeus vannamei (assembly GCF_042767895.1). Taxonomy (NCBI): domain Eukaryota; kingdom Metazoa; phylum Arthropoda; class Malacostraca; order Decapoda; family Penaeidae; genus Penaeus; species Penaeus vannamei. The sequence continues at coordinate 28,644,064 of NC_091562.1, forward strand.
GAAAAACAAAGAATCCACCACGTTTTCACGGCAGGATAAAGCGCACACGAACTAGATGCATCGAGAAAGGCGCAAAACCCGCCGAGCCGACGAGGGCGGGCCACCGCCGCTCTTCTGTTCATGGTATACCTTGTTCATCCTGATTATACTATAATCGTCTCTGTATACAATGCTGACTATGTCAAGGTTAGTATGCTGATTCAGTGGGAATGTTACGAGGTAATTGTAATACGTCCGCCGCTCCGAGATCGCCGATAATAGTGTAACGCTCTAGCCTGCTGGGAGTACGTGGTGGAGGTTTTGTTTCCTCGGCGGAGAAATTATAACCATAATGTTGATAGATGACAAAAGATCCAAAATAATTCATATCATGCATATTTTGCTTAATTATAATATTATATTAAAATACAAGATATCCAAACATACAGTAGTGTAGTAGATGGGAACAAATAGGAAAAAAAAAAAAAAAAAAAATCACAAGCGCGTAGGAACACACGAACTAGTTGACGCGTCGCAGTAATGAGTTGTGTGGTAGTTTACTATTGGAGACCGCGGTGAAAACATGTGGAGCGACTTGGAAAAAATCGCTTTACGCAAGAAGTAGAAATGCCTCTTGTAACCGCAATATGTGAGAGCACATTTTGTGAATATATATATATATATATATATATATATATATATATATATATATATATATATATATATATATATTTTTTTTTTTTTTTTTTTTTAATGGTATAGTGCGCGTGGATATCCTCTAGTCTTACCCAACTTG
>NC_091562.1:28662338-28664838 GCF_042767895.1 Penaeus vannamei
AAAAAAAAATAATTATATATATATGTATAAATACATTAATAGAATAATAATAATAAATGTTATAAGTCGGAGGGAGATTCAAAATATATACATGAATAAATAAACAGAATGATGATGAAAGTTCTGCGTCTCCACGAACCAGAAAGTGTTCTAAGAAGGAAGGAAATTAAAATGAATAAATAAATGGAATGAAAAAATGTGGTTAATCAGTATAATAAACAATAATAATATGAATAAAGAATGTAAAATGATTTAAAAAATGTGGTTAGTCTGTAGACTTAGATTGTTGTGGTTAGTGGGCTTTTGGCGACTAGTAGAGCGTGAGTGTCTGGATGCCCTCTGTGGTAGGGTTGTAAATAGGAGTTTTTTATTTAGTTTTCTTAATGTTATCATCATTATCATTATTGCTATCATTATTATCATTATTATTATCATTATTATTGTTATTGTTATTATCATTATCATTATTATTATTATTATTATTATAATTATTACCGTTATTATTATTATTATTATTATTTTTATCATTATCATTATTACTATTGTTATGATCATTATTGTTATGATGATGATGTAGTTAGTCAGCAGGCTTAGATTATTGATTATGATGATGATGATGATAATGATGATGATTATCATTATTATTACTATTATCATCGTTGTTACAATAATCATTATCATGTTTTTTTGTTGTTGAAAAGACCATCATTATCATTACTACTATCTATCTTATTTTTTCTCATATATATAAAAAAATGTTTTATGATGAAGCTATTTGCCGTCACCGTTGCTGTTGCCCATTTGTCTGTCTCTCCTTTGATGGGTGAGTGGGTGGGGGGGGGGTGGAGGGGTGGAGGGGGGGAATTAGGTTCTTAATTATCCAATTAGTCCCGGGAGTTGAAAATTTACTATTACTTCATTAGCAGGGACATTTGTCATCTTTTCTTGACAAGTCTGGATTTCCTTTGTTCTAGTTTGGAAATATTTGTAAATGTTTTCTGAAAAAGACTTAATCAGTTTTAAATAGAAGAATAACATTAACCTTTGTATAGATCTGTTATACACTATGGACCTCTCATGTATCATAAATTTCCGTAAAACACGTTTTCTTGAAGGATCTGAAAGATACATCGTAATTAGATTTAAAGGATACATTGTTTATGAATCTAAAAGATACATAGATATTACATTTCAAGTATACATAATTATTATATTTCAAGTATACATAGTTCTTAGATTTTAACGGTTACATAATTATCAAATTTAAAGAATACAAGGTTATTAGATCCTAGTTAATCGGATTTCTGATATATCAAAATTATGCTCTTATATGCTATTATCTCTTCGTGATAGAATTGGGAAATGAGGAGGGGGGGGGGATAAAGGTGTGAAGGAAGAAATAAAACGAAGAGGAGGTAAAGGATGGGATGGGGGTGAGGAAGAGGAAGAGGAGGAGGAGGAGGAGGAGTTGGAGGAGGAGGAGGAGGAGGAAGAGGAGGAAGAGAAGGAGGAGGAAGAAGCAGAAGAAGAAGAGGAAGGAGAAGAGGAAGAAGAAGAGGAAGAAGAAGAAGAAGAAGAAGAAGTAGAGGAAAAAGAACAAGACGAGAATAAGAAAGAAAAGCGCAAGAGAAACGAAGATGGAAGACTAAGAACAGTGTAGAAGAAGAACAACAACAACGAAATAGAAATAAAAAAAGTAGACGAGGATAGAATATAAAGCAAGGAAAGAGAAAAAGTAAAAATAAGGCGAAAGGAAGAGAAGAAGGACAAGAAGGAAAGAGGAAAACGAAACGAAAAGGGAGAGAGAAAAAAAAAACGAAACGAAAATGAAGAAGGATAGGATAAGAATGGGAGAATGGGAGGAAGAATGAGGAAACGCAGCGGTTAAGAACGAACAGGCTCTTCGGCGCAACAAGAGAAAGAGCGAGAAAGGCTGCCTTTGAACTGACGTCGGGCAAAAAGGGGTAATTTTTTGGAGTCGGAGAAGAAAGTTTATAATTAACCGTTATTTGGTTCGCGTTTTTTTATCTTCTCTTTTCTTTTTTCGTTGGGCTTTTTTTTTTTTAACGTGTTCCCTAGAGGATCGAGCAGGCACGTTGAGGCAAACTCCCCCCCCCCCTTTTTTTTGATGAGGGAGGGATGGGGAGGGGAAGTGTTGGGGAGGGGGAGGGGGTGGGGGCCGGGTCTGTCTCATTCTCTATCTTGTATGTCTACTTGGCAAAAAAAACCTTGGATGGAGAATGAGTCTTGTCAAACTTTCTCACATTCAAAAGTGATTTATTGATTGGCACTTTTTGGAAATGATATTCGGAGGAGTTTTGGGAACTCTTTTATCTGCCGCTGCCAGCTGATGAGTTACAAGTTGAGAGAATGCTTTGTCTTTTTGTGTTTTCTATTTCCGGAAGCATATAAGAATGATTCATTTTCACATTTGCATACCTACATACATACACGCTCACTCACATACACTCACACATACATATGTATACATATGTGTGTG
>NC_091562.1:28667338-28669838 GCF_042767895.1 Penaeus vannamei
AATGAAAAACAACAAAACCAGCACCACCACCACCAAGAACAACAACAACAACAGAAAAAACAACAACAACAGCAAAGACAACAACAACAGCAAAAACAGGAAGAACAACACAATGAAAAACAACAAAACCACCACCACCAAGATCAACAACAGAAAAAACAACAACAACAGCAAAGACAACAGCAACAGCAAAATCAAAAACAACAACAAAATGAAAAACAACAAAACCACCACCACCACCAAGAACAACAACAACTACAGCAAAAACAACAACAACAGCAAAAACAACAACAACAGCAAAGACAACAACAACAGCAAAAACAGAAAGAACAACACAATGAAAAACAACAAAACCACCACCACCACCACCAAGAACAACAACAACAACAGCAAAAACAACAACAACAGCAAAGACAACAGCAAAATCAAAAACAACAACAAATTGAAAAACAACAAAACCACCACCACCACCACCACCAAGAACAACAACAACAACAGCAAAAACAACAACAACAGCAAAGACAACAACAACAGCAAAATAAAAAACAACAACAAAATGAAAAACAACAAAACCACCACCACCACCACCCAGAACAACAACAAAAACAACAACAACAGCAAAGACAACAACAACAGCAAAATAAAAAAACAACAAATTGAAAAACAACAAAACCACCACCACCCAGAACAACAACAACAACAAAAACAACAACAACAGCAAAAACAAAAACAACAAAATGAAAAACAACAAAACCACCACTACCAAGAACAACAACAACAGCAAAAACAACAACAACAACAAAGACAACAGCAACAGCAAAATAAAAAACAACAACAAAATGAAAAACAACAAAACCACCACCACCACTAAAACAACAACAACAACAGCAAAAACAACAACAACAGCAAAGACAACAACAGCAAAATAAAAAACGACAAAATGAAAAACAACAAAACCACCACCACCACCAAAACAACAACAACAACAGCAAAAACAACAACAACAGGAAAGACAACAACAGCAAAATAAAAAACAACAAAATGAAAAACAACAAAACCACCACCAAAACAACAACAACAGCAAAAAACAACAACAGCAAAGACAACAACAACAGCAAAATCAAAAACAACAAAATCAAAAACAACAAAACCACCACCACCACCAAAACAACAACAACAACAGCAAAAACAACAACAGCAAAGACAACAACAACAAAATAAAAACAACAAAACCACCACCACCACCACCCAGAACAACAACAAAAACAACAACAACAGCAAAGACAACAACAGTAAAATAAAAAACAACAAAATGAAAAACAACAAAACCACCACCACCACCAAAACAACAACAAAAATAACAACAGCAAAGACAACAAGAGCAAAATAAAAAACAACAAAATGAAAAACAACAAAAGCACCACCACCACCAAAACAACAACAACAACAACAACAACAGCAAAGACAACAACAGTAAAATAAACAACAACAAAATGAAAAACAACAAAACCACCACCACCACCAAAACAACAACAACAACAGCAAATACAACAACAACAGCAAAGACAACAACAGCAAAATAAAAAACAACAAAATGAAAAACAACAAAACCACCACCACCACCAAAACAACAACAACAACAGCAAATACAACAACAACAGCAAAGACAACAACAACAGCAAAATAAAAAAACAACAAAATGAAAAACAACAAAACCACCACCACCACCAAAACAACAACAACAACAGCAAATACAACAACAACAACAGCAAAAACAACAACAACAGCAAAGACAACAACAGCAAAATAAAAAACAACAAAATGAAAAACAACAAAACCACCACCACCAAAACAACAACAACAACAGCAAAAACAACAACAACAGCAAAGACAACAACAGCAAAATAAAAAACAAAATGAAAAACAACAAAACCACCACCACCACCAAAACAACAACAACAGCAAAGACAACAACAGCAAAGACAACAACAACATCAAAATAAAAAACAAAATGAAAAACAACAAAACCACCACTACCAAGAACAACAAAAACAACAGCAAAAACACCAACAACAGCAAAGACAACAGCAACATCAAAATCAAAAACAACAACAAAATGAAAAACAACAAAACCACCACCACCACCAAAACAACAACAACAACAGCAAATACAACAACAACAGCAAAGACAACAACAGTAAAATAAAAAACAACAAAATGAAAAACCACCACCACCAAAACAACAACAACAACAGCAAAAACAACAACAACAGCAAAGACAACAACAACAGTAAAATAAAAAACAACAAAATGAAAAACCACCACCACCAAAACAACAACAACAACAGCAAAAACAACAACAACAGCAAAGACAACAACAACAGCAAAATAAAAAACAACAAAATGAAAAACCACCACCACCAAAACAACAACAACAACAGCAAAAACAACAACAACAGCAAAGACAACAACAACAGCAAAATAAAAAACAACAAAATGA
>NC_091562.1:28675418-28677918 GCF_042767895.1 Penaeus vannamei
TAATAAGATATTTCATCTATTGCTTTTGAATATCTCGTACTTATTTTTGTTCCATTCTTCATATATATTCTAATTATTATAGCTGAGCTGTACATTTTTTAATTAACGTAGAAGAATGCAATGGAACGAAAATATGTAATATAAAGACTAGTATACGCCACCAGGGCTCATTCTTCCCTCGACACCACTGCCCTCTTCCCCGTCACAAAATAGGAGGGAAGTGCCCAAGTTGTCAAGAATAAAAGTTATGTTTGACGGGTTCCATTACGACTACTGAAGGTATTGGCAATCGGTGTTTCTCCTTCTCGCGCACCTCTTGGGCTTCGTCAAGTTTAGGATGGACACGAGTTCTACACTGGGAGGCTAAAGTGTCCAAACTGTTTTGAGATGCTTTCCCGCCGGGTGTACATGATGCAAGCAAAGGGTGGGGGGAGGGGGGCTGCTGAGTCTTAAGGGGGACGAGTGATATGAAGTCCTGTCATTAGGTTTAGTAGAAATTGACTTTATGCTTTGTTATTTATTTTATCAGTTACTACTACTACTGTTTGTCAATAGTGGTTCCAAGCCTGGGTATGTACATAGGGATAGCGTCAGGTAGGGCATCCTATCATAAAAATATATGCCAGAACGAAACTATATAGCGACCTCATATAAGAATGGGTCAAAGCTACAGCAAAAGAAGAGGATCATTGTCTTTTTCAATAATACCATTATCATTATTTTCATCCAACATATATCCTAAATGTTAGACATTATTTCCGAGAAAAAAATAATATACCTTGTGTAAGAGGTGCATCTGTACCCGCACAAGCTTGTTGTCCTTGACTGATGACCTGCCGTGTGAGGAAATACGCTTGAATTGACTTTTTTCTGCTTTTTTCTGGTTTCGTTAGTGTACGTGTGTATGTGTGTGTAAGATATCATTGTAGGAAAGAAATGGCCGCGTCAGTATAGCCAATGGAATCTTTCGTATTGAGCGCTCTACTCGTGTAGCAGGAAAAAACAGGATAAGGGATCGTGTATGTGTGGATAGATGACAGGATATAAAATTCTTGTTTGAGTACGTAGTCATACAGCATAAGAATGGGTATTAAGAATGTAAATAAGTGATATAGTAAATATTGAACAGAAATCTCGAGCGAGCGTATGTATTTGTAAACTGCATGGCATACAGCATAAGCTTTATGATGAATGTACAAGAATGATATAAATGACATAGGAATATACTTTTGAAATGAAAACGGATCTATCTATGAATACTTATAATACACTTTTTTTGCTATCATTAACTAATAACGTTAGTACGGTATGCAATAATTCCTGTATAGAATCCATATTCATGATAGCAATACCGCGATAGTACGATATGTCTAAGAGCAACACAATAGGTAACAATAAAACGGGGTGAAGGGGAGGAGGCATATCTTGCGAATGTCATCTTCGGGCGCAGAACAGGTCGGCCGTACTGGGAAGCAGCGAGTGAAACTAACAGGTCGTGTCTCTGGCTTTCGCTCGCTGCAACTTAATTCCGTAAATACGGTTGTAGTTTCAAGATTTTTTTTTTTTTTTTTTTTTTTTTTTTTAGAAAATAGACCATACGTTGAGGGAGTGTGTCAGTCCTGAGTTAGTGTCGTGATGCTACGTCAGGGAAGGAAGTCGAGGAGAGAAATTCAGGAGGGTTGTTGAGGAGGGAAGTCGGGGAGGAAAGTCCCAGAGAGTATGAGGTTTCTTCATTGTTCAATATAATGGTTGATAATCTGCAAAGCTTAATTTTTTTTTTATTGAAACCGCCAGAACTAGGACGAATTCAAAGAAATATGAGCATACACATTTGAGGTTCAAACAAGAAGGAATTGGCCCGTTATGTTTGAATTTGTTTATAATTTCTGTCTTTGTCTGTATGTCTGTTTTTTTCTCTCTCTTCTCTCATTCTCTCTACCTCTGTCTGTCTCTGTCTCCCTCCTCTCTCTCTATATATATATCTATCTCCCCCCCCTTTCACTTTCTCCTTCTCTTGCCCCCCCCCCCCTTTCTCTCTCTATCTCACCCTCCCTCCTTCCCTCAATCTCCCTCTTTAACCTTGACGAATAGATTGCCCAAAATGAATCACACCGTCTTTGCTTGCACCAGGAAACCCCAGCCTTGCTAAGCGTCGTACCTTTTATACCTGAGTCTCGTGTATCAACCGGCGGGCTCCACCCTTCTGCCGGCCTTGGTGGCTCTTCCTGCTCGCAAGATCTAACCCGAGAGACGCACGATTTGCCTCTACACCTTATTAACGATCGTGGGAGGAACGGCGGTTGTTTAGTATGGGGAAGCGCTCGTTCTGGGTTTGAATGAGGGTGTTGAGTTGTCTTTTGTTTTAGATCTCTTTCTCTTGGGTTTAGATCCTTTTTTCTCTATGTGAAGGGGGTTGGGTTCTGTTAACATGAAGTTTGTTTCTTTTTTTGCAAAGGGTGTTGAGTTATATTGCGTTTAGATCTCTCTCTCTCTCTCGCTC
>NC_091562.1:28687918-28695418 GCF_042767895.1 Penaeus vannamei
TCACAAGCACTTACAGCAGTTTATTGGGAAATATGTTGTTTCTATGGCATGCATACAAAATACCCCAAAACATGAAAGACAACAAAATGAAAGGCAAAAATCCAACTATGTTGTTCCTAGCTTTAGCTACCTTTTATGGTTTTACCAGATATCAAGGGATAAGAAAAAACATAACAGAATATATACAGGAAAATGATGAAAACACAAACATAAACACAAAAGAAAGAAAGAAAGAAAGAATATAGAGAATAGAAAAAAATAAAAAAATAAAAATAAAATAAATAAATAAAAATAAAGTAATGCCATCACTGAGTCATCACCTGAATAATGTTTAAAATGGAGATGTAACAGTGCTGTGTGTTACGATCCAAGGGAGTAGAGACCATCATGTTTTTGGGCTGGAGCAAGCGACGCATCACATCCAAAACAGTTGTCTTCCGCACTGATGCCACCTGTGATTGGAAAGATGGGAAAGTGATAATTTTAACTTCAAGCCATTGGGCATGGCATGTATATACTCGCCATTGCCCATCGTGTGTGTCGAATTTAGTAATTGTTTTTACAAATAGCTCCACAAGTACTGTCACCAATGAGCCAATTATGCAAATTACCTGTCTCACCTGTTTAACCTTTTCTTTGATTTTCTAATATTTAATACTGCTGTTAGTAATGTCAGTAACAATATAGTAATTATAACATTTATAACAAAAACAAGTGTCAGTATTGATGGCATTAGTAAAAAAAGCGTTTTCCCGCTTTTCCAAGGAAAAGTGAGGATGCAAGATCTACTAATTGACTCCTTTGTGGCTAAGCACTGGCAGAGCCATCTGTGTGCAGAAACATTTAACCAAGCATTGTCAAAGGAAACGCACCATTTTCCCATCGACATTGGGTTAAGGGTGATTTTATGAAATAGCTTTTCAATTTCTTACTTCTATTCAGTGAATGCAACACGATAATGGCAATAATCATAAAGCTTACTAAAAATGTATGTGAAGGTTACTGGGCCTTTGAAGAAGAAGTAGAAGAAAAAAAGTAAAATATGCATAATGGCCATTACCTCTTGGTCTGTTGTTAGAGGAGTGTAGCCTGTCATCAGGAAATGTAATCTTGGTGTGGGAATCAGAGGAGCAATCAAGCCAATCAGGTCATTGTTCATGTATGAGGGATACCTGTTGAAACATAGGAAATAGTTTTCAGTAGTGTTAATTAATCTGTAACCTTCACAAATAAAATTTCTTTTGTCATTCTACAAAAGAGCTTGCAGACTTTGTGCCTACTATTCTTTCTCAGCCAACCCGTATCTACTAAGTAACCTCATCACAAAATTTCTGTGCACAAACCCAGAAAGCAAGAACCAAGCCATATAGGGACTTATTTCTTTGCTTCTACTTCAAAACTGGAATATTTTTTCCTGAATCTTTTAAACTTTACTTTTTCACAAAGAATGTGTATACTCACCAAAAGCTGATGTTACACTAATAGAAAATATCCAAGGTTCAGGACTTTACCTATTTTACATTAATAGGTACAAAGTGTATCCAGCATAATCTATATGACAAATGCTGAACTATTTTTTGTACAAATGTTAAGGTTAAATATACTACTTATGATCAAGTAAGGTGTAAACTAATACATATAGGCCTACATGATAACAGACAAACAAATACAAAAATACTTTTCACTCACCTGAGAGTGGCAGTGGAAACAGACATGATATTTGAAACAAGGGAATTAATCTGTGAGAAGGTAGGGTTGGAGATGTGGAGACGATCAGTTGCAATGCGGTTAAGAGCAGTGTTGTCTAGCACAACTACACAGTCTGCACTCTGTGTAAGCCTCTTCAGTGTTAGCAGGGAATTGTATGGCTGAACCACCACATCACTGTAGATAATGGAAAAGTATTGATTTACAAGAAGAGAAAATGGACAAGGGTAATTTTCATTTAGGGATTAAAGGCTTGTTGACTGAAAAATCAGCCGCAGATTTGTGTACATAATTTGAAAGAATGTCAAGTATTCAGACTGATAAAATGTGTAGAACTATAATTTAGGTTACAGACTATATCTTCTGTAAATCTATTTGACAATTACCCTTACCAGTATATATACACAACTGCATATATACTGTTAATGTTGTAAAATAAACTGATACCAAGTTTTAATTACTGTCTGTCTATAGATGGTTTACTTTGTGACACATCCATGTTGTCAAAAGAACAGGTCAAATGAATGGGCCGTGTTAGAAAAACATCTCACGCAGCCTAAACAGCTGGCCTAAGCTACAACACATTGGACTGAACCCTATAAAATGCTATTTTATCAGTAAACATCAATTTGAGTCCACAATGGACCAAATGGTAGATTCTACATACACAAAGCCGCTCAATCCAGAAGACAAGGAACAATACGTGGTGAAGTTATGTCTACAAACTGGCAAACAGCTCCACAACTCTTTTACATTGACAAGCGGATAGTGTAAAGATATTACAATGTTGCCAGAGTTATCCTGGGGAGATGTTAGAGTATCTTATCGATACACCAACCAAATTAATGAAAGAAGCCATGAAAGTATACAAGTCACTGGATGCTTACGATTATTTCATGTGTAGACATGTGCAAGACTGCTATTACCATGGAATCTCGAAGGAATTTGAATTTTGTTTTATAAAATCTTGGGTGAGATTTAAATCAATACATATACCCATATCTTAAGCAATCATCTTTTAGGACAAGTAATGGCAAAAATTTGAAGTAAGCCTACACTCCCAAGTAACTGGTGGTTATGACATTATGATAAAAGACTTGCTCTTGGTGGTTTGAAGATTTATCTGAGTGATAACAAGGTTTACAAGAAAGAGTGCTGAAAGCAAGAGGGTCGAATTATGCACTCGGTTCCTCCAAAAATTAAGAGACCTTAGTACTGGGAAAATGTTTTTAGGAAACTTCCGGTTTTCTTTCTAGTTTTGTTACGTTTCACTCCTTATTATTTGTTTTCTTTTTCAAAGACTGGGTCATGATTGCTGCGAACTATGGACTTTCTTTGCAACAAAACATAAAACAATGACCTTCTGATTACACGGAAGAGCGAGCAGGATTTCAAATGTAAACATAGGGAAACCATCTATACAATACATGATTACACAGGTCTCATCTACATATCTTTGCTCAGGAAACAGAAAATATACCTGAACCTCCTACTAATCACAATCACTGACAATAGAAATCACACGTTAAAAATATCAAAACTAATCAGAAAAACAACCTCTACAAAGTTCCTTAGAACAACAAAACAAATAAAAGCACTAAACAGACACATACAATTCAAGTAACTGAACAAGCTCTTCTGAATCACCATTACTCTACAGACAACTTTACAATAGAAAAGCACTATTCACAAACACATTCCAAATAGAAATAAACAAACTAACATACTCATCAAGTACAATACTACCCCTACACTCCAGTGCAATCATGATTACCAACTAGATTGCAACATCATCAAGCCCAATTCATTACTGAACATTTATCCTAAAGGTCACCACAGCAACATCCGACTCTTATTCAGACATGGTAACATATCACATACAATGCCAAATTTGGAAAATCACATGTTCCCTAGAGAAAGCAGCTGCCTACTGCACAATGTAAACTTAGAAACATAGCCACTAACAACATGACTGGAGACATACTAAATTATTTGCACATAAATATTCTAGACCTACTTAATTATATCTGGGCATAGTATATAAAGCATGATCTACATATGGTACAATTTGGAGAAAACAGCATTAAAATCTATCTACACAATAGTAAAAATATTCATATATTATACTTTAAAATCTACACATTTCAAATATGGAAGAACCATACCTTATTTCATCTTGGTTTGGGAAAACAGAGTAGGTCTGCACAACTTTCTTTGGGAAGCGATCATTTAACCTGTCAAGGATATAAGAGCCGAGGCCAGAACCTGTACCTCCAGCAATGCTGTGACAGAGCACAAAGCCTTCTAAACTGTCTGAGCCATCGGCTTCTCGGTCGATAATGTCAAAAACCTCCTCATAGATGCGCTCTCCCTGGCTGAAGCCTGATGCCCAGTTATTACCAGCACCTCCTCCTTGCTTTGACATATATATGTTCTCTGGGTTGTACAGCTGTTGGTAACAAGAAGTTCTATTAGTTCTAAATAATAAAAAGAATAGTTGTGGTGGAAGGATAAACACTAATGCTTAACATTAACATTTCTTAATAAAAAGCACAAAAATCAGACACAGCAATTAGCATGTAATATATAAGCAAGTAATTCAGGACTAATTCTAAAGTTTGATTTAAACCTTAGCATAAGGAGAATTCATTATGGAATGAATAACTCGAGGCTCCAGATCGAGCAGGACTGCACGAGGGATGTAGTGCTCATCATCAGCCTGGTAGAAGAAGACATCTTTGCGGTCTGTCCCTTCAGTTGCATAATCTTCAAGCGTGCCTTCAGGAGAGATCCCATGCTCACCGCATAGCTTCTTCCAAAACTCGAATCCAACTAGAAAAAAAGTTGGTCTTTAGTTTTTGTCACCTAGTCATCTAATTAGTACAGTTCCTCTACATAGCTTTATTTTTAAAAATCCGACAATTATCTTATTTTATATGATATGGATATGAAGTGATTTCTAAATATAAAATTCATGAATTTCTCGGTTTGTCTAACAAAGGAATTTATTCCTTGACAAATGAATAATGGGAACAGAAGTTTGCACTGAAAATTAATAGATTAAGTTTTATTTTCCTATTACTCTCTTAAATTTATACTAATGTTACCTCCATGTTAAATGTAAGGAAAGGTAATATGTATTACTAATATGGTGGTGGTGGTAAAAACACAAAAAACTATAAAATCATTTAAATCATATCCTGGCTAACTGGTGCATATGTCAGCCTGGTGACATAATACTTGGAGATTTTCATGTACAAACACAGTAGACATGGCTTGTTTGTCATGAAAACCCAGCAAGAAGGCTCATATGTTTAACATTTAATTTTTAAGACCTGAATGTAATGGATGCCTTGTAGCATGTTTCATAACCAAAGCTTCCAACACTGCAACAGCATCCTAGCTTTTAGTTCAATGGCAAAATGACATCTAACATTCCTGATATACGAAGACAAGCTGGAGCCCTTGAAGATTGTATGTCTTTCCACTTCTTATCCAGTTGAAGCATCCTGCCACCTAGTTCATGATGAAATTTTCTGGGAAGATACCTGAATTGCTGTATGTATATATAGAGCCATCTTGGACAAAGTCATACAATTATGATCATATTCTAGATTCATCATTCAGTGAATTTTTCAAGAATTAGAGAATTATTCAAATATTCTTTATGCTCTCACCTCTTACATTGATCACTGAGAAGACAAAATGAAGAAAAGACTGTCTTACCAAAAAGCACAAGTGTGTTACCAGCTTGAAGACCTTGATGGTTAATGGTTAATAGTTGAAACAAAAAAATGTGCTAAGACATCAAAGGTCATATAGCACTATGGTAAAGTATTGTGGTGAAAATGGTAAATGAGTTAAGGAGTGTTAAATGTCAAAGGTTATAGTATTATAGAATAGTATGATTGGGAAAAAGGTAAAGAAGGGGTGCAAATTATGTAAATCACACATTAATATAGGAAAGGGTTTGGAGTATAGGGCGATTGGATGGAATTGGGTGTATCTGTTATTGGAACAGCTATCATAACATTGCTTTAAGAAAAACTGGTAAAAAAGCTGTTATGAAATAATCAATGGGTAATACGGGTAGAGATGGCTGTTGGAGAAGTAGCAGGAGAAGAGTCTGGGGGATGAGATAAGGGGACTGGGGAAGGAGGTGAAGTATCAGGAAGAGCATCAAGAGGGGAGGAATCCGGAGGAGAAAAAAGTTGTGACAGAAGGGATTTATGTGAGTATCCAGGTGGGAGAGGTAAGGATAATGGAGAACAAAAAGGGAATGGTGTACATGAAGGAGAGAATGGGGTTTGTTGGTAAAGAGTAGCAAAAACTTGTGGGGGAGGAGGATGGATATCGGCAAATACTTTAAATGTAAAGGGCCTAGGAATATAGGGATTGGAAGGTGGATGAGGGAGTGGAACATTTTCTTGGGACATGTCTAGGAATTTTTGGATGTCTTCAAGAGTTTCTGGAGAGGATTTGGGAAGGGAGCTCTAAGAAACAAAGAATCTCCTCAGAGGAGGAGAAGAGGGGATAGATATTCGAGGAGCAGAAGAAAAGAAGGGTGTAACAGATGGTGAGCGAAGGTCAGTTTTAGAATAGGAAGAGAGAAAAACCTTGTCGTCATGCTTTCTGCCTAGAGTGAGGCCTAGTTTGAATCTGAAAACTACCTCACATCCTACCTTATAGGCAGGGCAGCTCCTATAAAATATATCATGGGAGTCACCACAGTTGGCACATACACATGACTGAACAAGGCAATTTGAATGGTCATGACCAGATTGAGCACATAGAGAGCAGTGGGCTGTGGAATGACAGTGTTTGGCTGGGTGGCCAAAAGGCAGGTAAGAAGGTCATTTTCACAATCTGACCAGTTCTTGAAGCCCTTGATTTTAAGCAATAAGTTTCATTTGGAAAATGACTGTTTATGTAGAAACCACAACCCTCTGAGACTATATCAGTGAGTGTATGCCCCCTGCAACCCATCACAGAATCTACCACATGTGTACAGCAGGATATAGCATACAACATACTCAGCACTGGGCATTCCTGTATATCAGTTGCACGCTCTACCCAGTCATGAATGCATAGAGAATTCTTTGTATTCCATTGTGGGGGTTGGGGTGGTAGTCCCCAGGAGTGGGATTGTGGGGGGCACAGCCCCTGCATCAGATAATATAATGACTAATTACGTGTATGTGATTCATATTTTACCCCGCAATTTCCCTGGTACTTTTCCTGCCCTCCCATTATCGGTGCCATGATTGTGGGGGTTTGGGAAGCAGAGGGTAAGAGGAATCTATTGATAACAATCTTGTCATGATTGGTCATGTGAAGGTATTCTGAATATCTACCTCCATCTCTTAGCTGTTCCTGTTTGTGCAATCATTAACTCATGGGTCACAATATTTTGCAATATGGCACATAGTGCTGGTGAGTGCAGCTGCATTCACACCATAAATAATAAACCAAATACCTTTATATCTGGAAATGAGAAACTTTCGTTGTTTCTTTGTACTGTTGGGATTGCTTTGATTTTAATCACCTTTTTCGTCATTTGGAGCACTTAATGGGCTCAGATATAAAACTGGGATGGTTACTAAAGTCTCATTATTCTTCGATGCCACTATAAAAGTCTTAAAAAGAACCCAGAATCAACACAACATTTCTCACTGGCTTTCAAGCTCGAAATGAGCGGGCTAATGAGCTGTCAACCTTTGGCTGGTGCAAGAAAGTGTGAAACACTCGATATGCAGGATTCTATATGAGGGTATAGATGAATATCAAAATAAG
>NC_091562.1:28707918-28710418 GCF_042767895.1 Penaeus vannamei
TTTTTTTTTAACAGAATAAGAGATTTTTACGAGCTGTGTTTTAGTCTAATTTAAATGCCAGAGTCAGGACTTTTTTGAATTATTGCATATTATCATTGTCATCATTATCATTATCATTAGTATCATCATCATCATAATTTTTGATGTTATCATTATGACTATTATTATCATTATCATTAGCTTTGCTATAATTTTTATTATCAACATCGTTATCATCGTCATCATTTCTATTTTCACTATTGCTATTAATATTATCATTATTATCATCATTGTTTTAATTATTATTATCATTATCATTATCATTGTTATTATTATTATTATTGTTATCATTATTATCATTATTATTATTATTGTTATCATTATCATTACTATTATCATTAGTAATATGATTATCTTCATTATCGTCCTTATTATTATCATTATCATCATCATTATCATTATCCTTAAGTATCTTTCCTATCATTATCTTTATTATCATTATTTTTATCATCATAATCATTGTCATTATTATCATCATTATCATCATTACTATTTTTCTCCCTGATATTATCATGATCGTTATCAATATTATCACCATTTATTATTATCTTATTATCATCATTGTTATCATTATTAGTATCACTTTTGATATAATTTATTACTATTATGGTTATTATAACTATCATTATCATTGTTATGACAATGATGATTATTGTTATCATTATCATTATCATTATTATTGTTGTTGTTATTATCATCATCTTTATCAATGATTACTATTATCATACTTATCATTCTTACTACCACTATGATTTTTATTGTCATTATCATTATCATATTGTGATTTCTAATATCGTTATCATTATTAGAATTATTATTATTATCATTATTGATATCATTGTTATTATTATCAATGTTATCATCATTATTATGCTTAGCATCATAATTATCATCATTTTTGTTATTACTATTATCCTCACCATTATCATTCTCATTATCATAATTATGTCTCTCATTATGATTACCCTTGAATTTTAGACATTACACTGTAATTAAGGGAGAAAAGTCTTTGATGATATTCATTTTTTGTAAAGGAACACATGCAGAGTTTTAGAAAGAAAACTGAACAGAGAGAGAGAGAGAGAGAGAGAGAGAGAGAGAGAGAGAGAGAGAGAGAGAGAGAGAGAGGAGAAGAGAGAGAGAGAGAGAGAGAGAGAGAGAGAGAGAGAGAGAAAGAGAGAGAGATAGAGAGATAGAGAGAGAGAGAGAGGGAGAGGGAGGGAGGGAGGGAGGGAAGGAGAGAGAGAGAGAGAGAGAGAGAGAGAGAGAGAGAGAGAGAGAGAGAGAGAGAGAGAGAGAAAGAAAGAGAGAGAGAGAGAGAGAGAGAGAGAGAGAGAGAGAGTGGGAGAGAGAGAGAGGGAGGGAGGGAGGGAGGGAGGGAGGAGGGAGGGAGGGAGGGAGGGAGGGAGGAGGGAGAGAGAGAGAGAGAGAGAGAGAGAGAGAGAGAGAGAGAGAGAGAGAGAGAGAGAGAGAGAGAGAGAGAGAGAGAGAATGAGATAGACAGATAGACAGAGAGAAAGAGACACAGATAAACAGATAGACTGACAGATAGATAGATAGACAGATAGAGAGAGAGAGACATAAATAGATAGAGAGATAGAGAGAATGAGATAGACATGCAGATAAATAGATAGATAGATTGTTAGATAGATACATAGAGAGAGAGAGTGAGAAAGAAACAGAGATAGTGCGACAGAGAAAGAGGCAGACAGAGGACAAAATATGGTTGCCTTCTGTCAGTTTTAAATTGGCCAATCTGGCCAACACGAGAAAAGCTAGAAACTTTATTAACCACAGGATTGAGCCTAGTAACATTTCAGGTCGCTTCCAAGGCAACAGGTGTTTGGAGTGCTTTTGCCTTCCCTTAACACGCATGCTGTACCCTTCCTGGTTAATAATTGAACTACACCTTATCGTTATCAGTTAATGGACACAAACTACGGTGGAATGCTTATTTCGCTAATGAAGGCCGTTGTGTTCCTTTTTATAAGCGTTGCTAGGGTTATTAGATAAAGCTGTTTTGGAAAGTCATATCTTTAGATTCTTTCTCTTTGTCTCTCTTTCTCTTTCTCTCTCTCTCTCTTCATCCCTTTCTTTCTCTCTCTCTCTCTCTCTTCCTCTCTCTCTCCCTTTCTCCCCCCCTTCTCTCTCTCTTCCTCTCTTTCTCTCTCTCTCTTTCTTCCTCCCTTTCTCTCTCTCTCTTTTCCTCCCTTTCTCTCTCTCTGTCTCTCTCTCTCCTTCCCCCTCTCTCTTTCTCCCTCCTTTCTCTCTCTCTCTCTCTCTCTCTCACTCTCTCTCTCTCTCTCTCTCTCTCTCTCTCTCTCTCTCTCTCTCTCTCTCTCTCTCTCTCTCTCTCTCTCTCTCTCTCTCTTTCTCTCTCTTCCTCCCTTTCTCTCTCCCTCTCTCTCTTTCTGGACTAGACTGGATTTCTCTTCCGTTGGTTGCATGTTAATGGTAAGAA
>NC_091562.1:28735418-28747918 GCF_042767895.1 Penaeus vannamei
AAACCGCGGTTCGGTCGCTGAAAAAGAGGGAATCACCGCATATTAGAATAGCTTTCCATTTCATCAGCAATGAAGGTTGGTAATCTGCATTTCTTTTGATTAATCATTGAGTAAGGGTCCTTTTGTTGAGAAAGGTTGCACGCCCTAGATATAATGGGCATGGGAAAGCTTCCGAAGATGAATGTGCCTTAAAAGACCTACGTTTGATAAGAAAATTGACTTTCTGGTTAATACTGTGGCGGTGTTCAATTAAGTGAAGACGTGCGATGTATGAACCATTCCGTTCTTTGCCTGAAGTGGACTACAGGCAAAGGGAGACAAGCCCAACGAGCAACAGAGATGGTGAAAATCCACTCCAGTTCGAGTCCCATCCCGAGGTCAAGATAGACAGAATCTATTTACTTCTTGGTGATGGCGGAAGGCATCTCTCCCCTTCCGCCTCCGTTGCCGGTATCTGCGCCGTCGCCGCCCTTGATGCCTGAGCTGTACATGGTTGCCTTGTTGGTGGTCGAGTCTGTGGAGGAGGCGTTCGTTAGGATTCTCAGTGTGATTCAGTCAAAGGGGATTAGTCTTGGGATTATTCTGCATGCATTGTTTTGTTCTATCGATAGAGGGATGGATACTTATACGTTGTTGTATCCGGTTTAACGTTGTCTAGGTCTCTGTCTATCAGGCTCTCTGTCTACCTGTATGTCTGCCTGTCTGTATGTGTCTCTGTCTGTCTGTGTCTCTGTCTGTCTATCTGGTTGTCTGTCTGTCTCTCTCTCGTTCCCAAACAAATCCATTATCAACTCTCATCGAGGTTCTTCCAAGATGAGCCACAGGCTTTGTGCTCATCGAAATTACCCTTCGTGTATTTTTTCCAAAGGGCAACACAGAGCAACGGATCTGACCTGAATTATCCTGGCTCTTGTCCCCCACGCAGCCCTTAGGGTCGGAATCCTTATCGAGACCTGAGGTATTAAGGGCTGCATCGCCTCTTGTTGCTGGACGTCCTGCAGAGACAGTAAAAAGATATAATTTTTCTAGCATTTACTTATCAGGGGAATCAGGAGTTCAGGTTTAATATTTATGCTTTAAGACGAAATATTAAAATGAAAATAGTTAATGGAGATTCTTTTTGTGACTTACCTGTTTGCGACATGGTGATCAATAGAGAGCTATTAAAGCACTTTCTGCAATAAGAGATACAGAATCACGTTAATGCTACTAATATCACGTCATATGCTGAAAAATAAAGATTTTTTTTTTAGATTTTTTACAGGATAACAAACTTAAAAAAAAAAAAATCTTTCACAAGCTGAAACTATGTCCATTTTTAGTCTCAAATATACGAAGATACCTAATATGCTACCTTCCAATATGTACTCTACAGAATACTCCTTTATCAAAGGAATGTTTTACCTTCTCGCAGCAGATGGCGGAGGCGAGTGAACAGTGCCCTCTGCAAGACGCCTTATATCGGGCACCAACGCGAGTCGGTAGTTAGAGCGCAAGACATGAAGGAAATTTCCCTTCTGAAACCCGACTTGGCAACTGGCTCCATAGTCCTTCAGTCCCATATTATCAGATAGGATTAATTTGATAATTTTGAGGGTAATTAAGTAGTTATTAGTGAAACAATATCTGACTGAATGTAATAAATTAGCTTTACGTGAATCGCTTGTTATGCGTATGGCAACACAGCATGCCCCAATACGCGAATATATACGCAGCTCCGTGGTATCTATTGATCGCACCTTTGTCTGTTTACTAGTCTATCTCTTCGTCTATCTATCTGTTGATTTTCTATCTATTTCACACTCACTGTCAACATGTCTTACAATTCATTTATCGTTTTATGTTTATTTGTCTTTGTATGTATGTATAAATGAATAAGTACGTATTCGTCTATATGTGAATGAATATCTAAATAGAAAATCTAAACAAAGAGATAGATAAAAAGATAGACAGTTCTGCTTGTATATCTTCACCTCCAGTTTTTCTCCCTATAACTACTTCTTTATCTATCTACCTATGTATATGTGTATATGTGTGTATACATAATACATACATACAGATATGTGTATATATATTTCCATGTATATATAAATATATCAATATATATATACATACATACATACATACATATATATATATATATATATATATATATATATATATATATATATATATATATATATATATATATATAGACACACGCACATACACACACACACACGCACACGCACATACACACACACACACACACGCACATACACGCACACGCGCGCGCGCATATATATGTATGTGTGTATGTGTGTATTTATTTATTTATATTTATATACAGTATATATACATATGCACACACACACACACACACACACACACACTCACACACACACACACACACACAAACACACACACACACACACGCACATATATATGGGTAGGAGAGAATGCGAGAGAGAATGAGAGAGTGAGAGAGAGAAAATGAGAGAGAAAGAATGGGGGAGTGAGAGACTGAGAAAGAGGGAGAATGAAAGAGAGAGAGACTGAATAAGAAAGAAAATGAGATAGAGAATGAGATCGAGAGAGAGAATGAGAAAGAGAGAAAATAAGAGAGAGAATGAGAGAAAGATAAAGATAGAGATAAAGAAAGATAGAAAGAAAGAAAGATAAAGAGTAAGAAAGAGAGTGAGCGAGAGAGAGAGCTTCCACCCACCTCCCGCCCCTCGTGTTGCAGCCCACCCGGTCACCACCCACGCCCACGCCGCCCTTAACCGGAGCTTTCATGCCGCCCTCGGTTGCATTGCGGCTTACGAAGGGACACTTAATGATATATTGATGAGGATAATGAAGATATTTATGGCGCGAATATAGCTGTTAGTAACAAGACAAGAAGCAATGGATGATGGTACAAAAGAATAATGAAAATATGGAAATGACTAAACATTTGTTTATTCACATAATCTGTAGATTATGTAAATATAATGATACACACACATATATACATTATACATGCATACATATATATATATATATTTATTTATTCATATCTATTTATATAATTAAGATTTTGAGGCATATGAAAATATTCATGCTCGTGTATTTATAAATATGCTTAATGTTATGCTTTATTTTTCCAATACATTATTGTCAATCGGATTACCTTTGTCTATCATTGGGTCTGTTTGTGCCTCGGTCTTTGTTTTCTTTTCCTTTCTTTATATATACATATATATATATATATATATATATATATATATATATATATATACATACGTTTGATTTTCTTTCTCAATCAATCTTTCCTGTTTTTTTTTCTCTCTCAGTCGCTCACTCTTCTCCCTTCTCTCATGAACATTTCGGGAAGCAACTCATTATGCTTCACATCCAAGAATTAGAAGAAAAAACTGACAGAGGATTTTAGATTCTCCTTTCCAAAATTGTAGCTTTACAGGGGACATTGACATCAAAAGAATTCCGTTTCATCTTTATTTGTCATACAATGAGGAGTTTTGCTCATTACAAGCCGTGCTGAATTACACTCATATTCATAAAAAACAACAAAACAAATCAACTTATTTACAAATAGATTTTAAATTCGTTTACCTAAATGACAGTGTAGGTGAATAAAAGAAAGGATCTTTAACCATTTAAAAAAGGTTGAAAATCATATACATTTTGATACAAAATATGAACCAAGAGAAAAAGTCGACATCGTTTCTACAAATGGATGCAAAATACATATGAGAGAGCATATCCATAAACGGTAAACAACTCTTAGACTTGCATTTACGTTTAGTCACTGCGAGTATGTCAGAAAGTTCCTTAGGAGTTAGATTAGTGTGTGAAAGTATCTACGTGTTCAAGGTATGTACGTTTTATGTTTATGTGTGTTCATATTCAAGAAATATAGAGCATCAGCATGAGAAATATATCAGAAATATATAGTGGCCCTGAGCAACACGTGGCTCTCTCAGATCTTTTAATGCTTCCAGATCTTCGACGAATCATTGACCACTGAAAATAGCATAAGAATCAAGGATAAGTAACAGATTAAGCTGAAATGATCCCAAGTGCCCACAACCTCGGTTCGGTCGCTGAAAAAGAGGGAATCACCGCATATCAGAATAGCTTTCCATTTCATCAGCAATGAAGGTTGGCAATCTGCATTTCTTTTGATTAATCATTGAGTAAGGGTCCTTTTGTTGAGAAAGGTTGCACGCCCTAGATATAATGGGCATGGGAAAGCTTCCGAAGATGAATGTGCCTTAAAAGTTTGATAAGAAAATTGTCTCTGATTAATACTATGGCGGTGTTCAATTAAGTGAAGACGTGCGATGTATGAACCATTCCGTTCTTTGCCTCAAGTGGACTACAGGCAAAGGGAGACAAGCCCAACGAGCAACAGAGATGGTGAAAATCCACTCCAGTTCGAGTCCCGTCCCGAGGTCAAGATAAATAGAATCTATCTACTTCTTGGTGATGGCGGAAGGCATCTCTCCCCTTCCGCCTCCGTTGCCGGTATCTGCGCCGTCGCCGCCCTTGATGCCTGAGCTGTACATGGTTGCCTTGTTGGTGGTCGAGTCTGTGGAGGAGGCGTTCGTTAGGATTCTCAGTGTGATTCAGTCAAAGGGGATTAGTCTTGGGATTATTCTGCATGCATTGTTTTGTTCTATCGATAGAGGGATGAATACTTAAACGTTGTTGTAGCCGGTTAAATGTTCTCTCGGTCTCTGTCTATCAGGCTCTCTGTCTACCTGTATGTCTGCCTGTTTGTATGTGTCTCTGTCTGTCTGTGTCTCTGTCTGTCTATCTGGTTGTCTGTCTGTCTCTCTCTCGTTCCCAAACAACTCCATTATAAAATCTCATCGAGGTTCTTCCAAGATGAGCCACAGGCTTTGTGCTCATCGAAATTACCCTTCGTGTATTTTTTCCAAAGGGCAACACAGAGCAACGGATCTGACCTGAATTATCCTGGCTCTTGTCCCCCACGCAGCCCTTAGGGTCGGAATCCTTATCGAGACCTGAGGTATTAAGGGCTGCATCGCCTCTTGTTGCTGGACGTCCTGCAGAGACAGTAAAAAGATGTAATCTTTCTAGCATTTGCTTATCAGGGGAATCATGTTCAGGTTTAATATCTATGCTTTAAGATGAAATATTAAAATGAAAATAGTTGATGGAGATTCTTTTTGTGACTTACCTGTTTGCGACATGATGATCAATAGAAAGCTATTAAAGCACTTTCTGCAATAAAAGATACAGAATCACGTTAATGCTACTAATATCACGTCATATGCTGAAAAAAAGTTAGATTTTTTTACAGAAGGATAACAAACTTTAAAAAAGATACGTTGATTAATATCCTTTCACAAGCTGAAACTATGTCCATTTCTAGTCTCAAATATACGAAGATACTTTATATGCTACCTTCCAATATGTACTCTGCAGAAGACTCCCTTATCAAAGGAATGTTTTACCTTCTCGCAGCAGATGGCGGAGGCGAGTGAACAGTGCCCTCTGCAAGACGCCTTATATCGGGCACCAACGCGAGTCGGTAGTTAGAGCGCAAGACATGAAGGAAATTTCCCTTCTGAAACCCGACTTGGCAACTGGCTCCATAGTCCTTCAGTCCCATATTATCAGATAGGATTAATTTGATAATTTTGAGGGTAATTAAGTAGTTATTAGTGAAACAATATCTGACTGAATGTAATAAATTAGCTTTACGTGAATCGCTTGTTATGCGTATGGCAACACAGCATGCCCCAATACGCGAATATATACGCAGCTCCGTGGTATCTATTGATCGCACCTTTGTCTGTTTACTAGTCTATCTCTTCGTCTATCTATCTTGATTTTCTATCTATTTCACACTCACTGTCAACATGTCTTACAATTCATTTATCGTTTTATGTTTATTTGTCTATGTATGTATGTATAAATGAGTAAGTACGTATATGTGAATAAATATCTAAATAGGAAATCTAAAGAAAGCGACAGATAAAAAGATAGACAGTTCTGCTTGTATATCTTCACCTCCAGTTTTTCTCCCTATAACTACTTCTTTATCTATCTACCTATGTATATGTGTATATGTGTGTATACATAATACATACATACAGATATGTGTATATATATTTCTATGTATATATAAATATATCAATATATATATATACATACATACATACATACATACATATATATATATATATATATATATATATATATATATATATATATATATATATATATATATATATATATATATATATATAGACACACGCACATACACACACACACACACACGCACACACACACACACACGCACATACACGCACGCGCGCACGCATATATATATGTGTGTGTGTATGTGTGTGTATTTATTTATTTATATTTATATACAGTATATATACATATGCACACACACACACACACTCACTCACACACACACACAAACACATACACCCACACGCACATAGTGAGAGACTGAGAAAGAGGGAGAATGAAAGAGAGAGAGACTGAATAAGAAAGAAAATGAGATAGAGAGAGAATGAGATCGAGAGAGAGAATGAGAAAGAGAGAAAACGAGAGAGAGAATGAGAGAAAGATAAAGATAGAGAGATAAAGAAAGATAAAAAGAAAGAGAGAAAGATAAAGAGTAAGAAAGAGAGAGAGAATGAGCGAGAGAGAGAGCTTCCACCCACCTCCCGCCCCTCGCATTGCAGCCCACCCGGTCACCACCCACGCCCACGCCGCCCTCTAACCGCTTTCATGCCGCCCTCGTTTGCATTGCGGCTTACGAAGGGACACTCAATGATATATTGATGAAGATAATGAAGATATTTATGGCGCGAATAAAGCTGTTAGTAACAAGACAAGAAGCAATGGATGATAATATCAGTGATAAGAATAAGTATTCTTGATAAGAATAATGAAAATATGGAAAATGACTAAATATTTGTTTATTCGCATAATCTGTAGATTATGTAAATATAATGATACACACACATATATACATTATACATACATACAATAATACATACATACATACATACATATATATATATATGTATATATATATATTATATATATATATATATATATATATATATATATATATATATATATTCATATCTATTTATATATACATTAAGATTTTGAGGCATATGAAAATATTCATGCTCGTGTGTTTATAGATATGCTTAATGTTGTTTTATTTTTCCAATACATTATTGTCAATCGGATTACCTTTGTCTATCATTGGGTCTGTTTGTGCCTCGGTCTTTGTCTTCTTTTCCTTTCTTTATATATATATATATGTATATATATATACATATATATATATATATATATATATATATATATATATATATATATATACAAACATATATATGTATATATATATATACACATACGTTTGATTTTCTTTCTCAATCTGTCTTTCCTGTTTTTTTTTTTCTCTCTCAGTCGCTCACCCTTCTCCCTTCTCTCATGAACATTTCGGGAAGCAACTCATTATGCTTCACATCCAAGAATTAGAAGAAAAAACCTGACAGAGGATTTTAGGTTCTCCTTTCAAAAATTGTAGCTTTACAGGGGACATTGACATCAAAAGAATTCCATATTTCATCTTTATTTGTCATACAATGAGGTTTTGCTCATTATAAGCCGTGCTGAATTACACTCATATTAAAAAAAAAAAAAAAAAAAAAATCAACTTATTTACAAAAAGATTTTAAATTCTTTTACCTAAGTAGCAGTGTAGGTGAATAAAAGAAAGGATCTTTAACTATTTAAAAAAAAAGTTGAAAATCATATGATACATTTTGATACAAAATATGAACCAAGAGAAAAAGTCGACATCGTTTTTACAAATGAATGCCAAAATACATATTAGAGAGCATATCCATAAACGGTAAACAACTCTTAGACTTGCATTTACGTTTAGTCACTGCGAGTATGTCAGAAAGTTCCTTAGGAGTTAGATTAGTGTGTGAAAGTATCTACGTGTTCAAGGTATGTACGTTTTATGTTTATTTCATATTCAAGAAATATAGAGCATCAGCATTAGAAATATATCAGAAATATATAGTGGCCCTGTGCAACACGTGGCTCTCTCAGATTTTTCAATGCTTCCAGATCTTCGACGAATCATTGACCACCGAAAATAGCATAAGAATCAAGGATAAGTAACAGATTAAGCTGAAATGATCCCAAGTGCCCCAAACCTCGGTTCGGTCGCTGAAAAAGAGGGAATCACCGCATATCAGAATAGCTTTCCATTTCATCAGCAATGAAGGTTGGCAATCTGCATTTCTTTTGATTAATCATTGAGTAAGGGTCCTTTTGTTGAGAAAGGTTGCACGCCCTAGATATAATGGGCATGGGAAAGCTTCCGAAGATGAATGTGCCTTAAAAGACATAAGTTTGATAAGAAAATTGACTTTGATTAATACAGTGGCGATGTTCAATTAAGTGAAGACGTGCGATGTATGAACCATTCCGTTCTTTGCCTCAAATGGACTTCAGGCAAAGAGAGACAAGCCCAACAAGCAACAGAGATGGTGAAAATCCACTCCAGTTCGAGTCCCGTCCCGAGGTCAAGATAGACAGAATCTATCTACTTCTTGGTGATGGCGGAAGGCATCTCTCCCCTTCCGCCTCCGTTGCCGGTATCTGCGCCGTCGCCGCCCTTGATGCCTGAGCTGTACATGGTTGCCTTGTTGGTGGTCGAGTCTGTGGAGGAGGCGTTCGTTAGGATTCTCAGTGTGATTCAGTCAAAGGGGATTAGTCTTGGGATTATTCTGCATGCATTGTTTTGTTCTATCGATAGACGTTGTTGTAGCCGGTTAAATGTTCTCTCGGTCTCTGTCTATCAGGCTCTTTGTCTACCTGTCTGTATGTGTCTCTGTCTGTCTGTCTGGTTGTCTGTCTCTCGTTTCCAAACAAATCTATTATCAAATCTCATCGAGGTTCTTCCAAGATGAGCCACAGGCTTTGTGCTCATCGGAATTACCCTTCGTGTATTTTTTCCAAAGGACAACTCAGAGCAACGGATCTGACCTGAATTATCCTGGCTCTTGTCCCCCACGCAGCCCTTAGGGTCGGAATCCTTATCGAGACCTGAGGTATTAAGGGCTGCATCGCCTCTTGTTGCTGGACGTCCTGCAGAGACAGTAAAAAGATGTACTTTTTCTGGCATTTGCTTATCAGGGGAATCAGGAGTTTAGGTTTAATATTTATGCTTGAAGACGAAATATTAAAATGAAAATAGCTGATGGAAATTCTTTTTGTGACTTACCTGTTTGCGACATGGTGATCAATAGAGAGCTATTAAAGCACTTTCTGCAACAAAAAATGCAGAATCACGTTAATACTACTAATATCACGTCATATGCTGAAAAATGAAGAAAATAATGTAACAAACTTTAAAAAAAGATTGATTAATATTCTTTCACAAGGTGAAACTATGTCCATTTTTAGTCTCAAATATACGAAGATACTTAATATGCTACCTTCCAATATGTACTCTGCAGAATACTCCCTTATCAAAGGAATGTTTTACCTTCTCGCAGCAGATGGCGGAGGCGAGTGAACAGTGCCCTCTGCAAGACGCCTTATATCGGGCACCAACGCGAGTCGGTAGTTAGAGCGCAAGACATGAAGGAAATTTCCCTTCTGAAACCCGACTTGGCAACTGGATTCATAGCACTTCAATCCCATATTATCAGATATAATCAATTTGATAATCTTGAGAGTAATTATGTAGTTATTAGTGAAACAAAATCTGATTGAATGTAATAAATTAGCTTTACGTGAATCGCTTGTTATGCGTATGGCAACACGGCATGCCCCAATACGCGAATATATACGCAGCTCCGAGGTATCTATTGATCGCACCTTTGTATGTTTACTAGTCTATCTCTTCGTCTATCTATCTGTTGATTTTCTATCTATTTCACACTCACTGTCAACATGTCTTACAATTCATTTATCGTTTGATGTTTATTTGTCTTTGTATGTATGTATAAATGAGTAAGTACGTATTTTTCTATATGTGAATGAATATCTAAATAGAAAATCTAAAGAAAGCGACAGATAAAAAGATAGACAGGTCTGCTTGTATATTTTCACCTCCAGTTTTTCTCCCTATAACTACTTCTTTATCTATCTACCTATGTATATGTGTATATGTGTGTATACATAATACATACATACAGATATGTGTATATATATTTCCATGTATATATAAATATATCAATATATATATACATACATACATACATACATATATATATATATAAATATATCCATAAATACACACACACACACACACACACACACACACACGCACATACACACACACACACGCACACGCACATACACACACACACACACGCACATACACGCACACGCGCGCGCGCATATATATGTATGTGTGTATTGTGTATTTATTTATTTATATTTATATACAGTATATATACATATGCACACACACACATATATATACATATATATATGGGTAGGAGAGAATGCGAGAGAGAATGAGAGAGTGAAAGAGAGAAAATGAGAGAGAAAGAATGTGGGAGTGAGAGACTGAGAAAGAGGGAGAATGAAAGAGAGAGAGACTGAATAAGAAAGAAAATGAGATAGAGAATGAGATCGGGAGAGAGAATGAGAAAGAGAGAAAATAAGAGAGAGAATGAGAGAAAGATAAAGATAGAGATAAAGAAAGATAGAAAGAAAGAAAGATAAAGAGTTAGAAAGAGAGTGAGCGAGAGAGAGAGCTTCCACCCACCTCCCGCCCCTCGTGTTGCAGCCCACCCGGTCACCACCCACGCCCACGCCGCCCTTAACCGGAGCTTTCATGCCGCCCTCGGTTGCATTGCGGCTTACGAAGGGACACTTAATGATATATTGATGAGGATAATGAAGATATTTATGGCGCGAATAAAGCTGTTAGTAACAAGACAAGAAGCAATGGATGATGGTACAAAAGAATAATGAAAATATGGAAATGACTAAATATTTGTTTATTCACATAATCTGTAGATTATGTAAATATAATGATACACACACATATACATTATACATACATACATATATATATATAAATATATATATATATATATATATATATATATATATATATATATTTATTCATATCTATTTATATAATTAAGATTTTGAGGCATATGAAAATATTCATGCTCGTGTACTTATAAATATGCTTAATGTTATGCTTTATTTTTCCAATACATTATTGTCAATCGGATTACCTTTGTCTATCATTGGGTCTGTTTGTGCCTCGGTCTTTGTTTTCTTTTCCTTTCTTTATATATATATATATATATATATATATATATATATATATATATATATATATATATATACATACGTTTGATTTTCTTTCTCAATCAATCTTTCCTGTTTTTTTTTCTCTCTCAGTCGCTCACCCTTCTCCCTTCTCTCATGAACATTTCGGGAAGCAACTCATTATGCTTCACATCCAAGAATTAGAAGAAAAAACTGACAGAGGATTTTAGATTCTCCTTTCCAAAATTGTAGCTTTACAGGGGACATTGACATCAAAAGAATTCCATGTTTCATCTTTATTTGTCATACAATGAGGAGTTTTGCTCATTATAAGCCGTGCTGAATTACACTCATATTCATAAAAAACAACAAAACAAATCAACTTATTTACAAATAGATTTTAAATTCGTTTACCTAAATGACAGTGTAGGTGAATAAAAGAAAGGATCTTTAACCATTTAAAAAAGGTTGAAAATCATATACATTTTGATACAAAATATGAACCAAGAGAAAAAGTCGACATCGTTTCTACAAATGGATGCCAAAATACATATTAGAGAGCATATCCATACACGGTAAACAACTCTTAGACTTGCATTTACGTTTAGTCACTGCGAGTATGTCAGAAAGTTCCTTAGGAGTTAGATTAGTGTGTGAAACTATCTACGTGTTCAAGGTATGTACGTTTTAGGTTTATGTGTGTTCATATTCAAGAAATATAGAGCATCAGCATGAGAAATATATCAGAAATATATAGTGGCCCTGTGCAACACGTGGCTCTCTCAGATTTTTTAATGCTTCCAGATCTTCGACGAATCATTGACCACTGAAAATAGTGTAAGAATCAAGGATAAGTAACAGATTAAGCTGAAATGATCCCAAGTGCCCCAAACCTCGGTTCGGTCGCTGAAAAAGAGGGAATCACCGCATATCAGAATAGCTTTCCATTTCATCAGCAATGAAGGTTGGCAATCTGCATTTCTTTTGATTAATCATTGAGTAAGGGTCCTTTTGTTGAGAAAGGTTGCACGCCCTAGATATAATGGGCATGGGAAAGCTTCCGAAGATGAATGTGCCTTAAAAGTTTGATAAGAAAATTGTCTCTGATTAATACTATGGCGGTGTTCAATTAAGTGAAGACGTGCGATGTATGAACCATTCCGTTCTTTGCCTCAAGTGGACTACAGGCAAAGGGA
>NC_091562.1:28752918-28757918 GCF_042767895.1 Penaeus vannamei
GATGATAAGACTATTAACAATAATAGGAATGACAGTAAAAACAATGAGAATAAGAAGAGTAATGATAATCATAATAATGAAAGCAATAACAAAAGTAATAATAATAATGATAGTACTAATGAGAATAATAATAAAAAACAATAATAGTACTAACAATACAATAATAGAAATAAAAATGATAAGGTTAATGGTAATAATAATGATAATAGTCACAATGAAAATAAAAGTAATGATGGTGATAACACACAAACAAACACACACACACACACACACGCACACACACACACACACACACACACACACACACACACACACACACACACACACACACACACACACACGCACGCACGCACGCACGCACACACACACAAACGCAAACGCACACAAATATAGGTAAATACATAATGATATTCATAGGTAGAAAGATAAACCGACAAAGAGAAAATATAGATAAATAACCAGGTAGATAAAAAAGAAAGAAGCAGATAAGGACGTATAGACAGACAGATACACAGATAAATTTAAGATCAATAAATGCCACTGTGATGCGTATCCTCTGGGGTATGCTGGGCTGCCGCACGTATAACGGTGTTTGATCAAACTTAATAATCCCAATGAAATCGATTTTGATCTGCGTGTGAATGAGTACCCGGTCATTACTCTTACGTCTATCCAGTCAATGATGTTGGATTAGTTTGGATCAAAGGATATAAATCCAGTTTTCCATTCATGAGGGGGGTGGGGGGTGGGGGAGCTTCCAAAATGTCTTGCGCCCAACTATCGCCTCGCTTTGGTGCCCAATATAAGGCGTCTTTCGGCGGGCACTGTTCACAACGTCCCTACCGTCTCCTGTGTGAAGGTAAACATTTCCTCCCTGCTGAAGAAGTCTGTGTGGTATATTTCCGAAGAAAGCATATGCGGTATTTTTTCGTGAGGTTTTCGTATATTCTTAAAAGTAACCATCACTATTTTAAGTTTATGAAAGGGTATTTATTTTCGTCGTTCGAGTGTCCTTCAAAACACAGGTCTTTGTACTTTTCAGTGTATACCGTAGCGTTAGCCTTTGATGCTTTGATGTGATTTTTTTGTTGTTGTTTTTGCAGGCAGTGCATTAAAAGCAATCTATCGATCACCAACCATGTCGCATTCAGGTAAGTCACAAGAAATGTCAATCTATGAATTGCATTTTGAATTTGATAGTATCCTGATATACAAACGTGTGGAATCTTATGCATAGATGCAATTCTTTTGCCTTTACCCTTTCGTTTTCCTTTCTTTCTTCATGCACTCATGAATAAGAATAAACACCCAAAATAACGGATATAATTTACAATAAGGTTCGCGTCATAAAACCTTAAAACATAGATAGTACAAAAAAATAATACATTTTTTATTTTCTGTCTCTTTAGATATGTCATCAGGAAAAGAGAGAACTTGCATGAACACCACGACTGAACAGTGCGATTCTAAATGCGACGAAGGGGGCCAATGCCGGGGCAACTCAGGTCAGTTCCCCTGCATTGAATTGTTCTTTGGGAAAAGTGTACCTTTATGTCTTTCTATATCTGAGCTTGGAAGAACCTCGATAAGAGGCATAACGGAGCTGGATTGAAATGCACGAGAGAGAGATAGAGAGAGAGAGAGAGAGAGAGAGAGAGAGAGAGAGAGAGAGAGAGAGAGAGAGAGAGAGAAGGGGGGAGGAGAAGAGAGGAAGCAAAAGAGATAGAGACAGATATAGAGAGACAGACAAGGAGACCGCAATAAGAACTACCATTAACTCCATTCTCTCTCTCTCGATATCTATCTGCCTGTCTATCTCTCTACCTACCTACCTAATCTAATAAAATACAAACAAATAACAGACATGAAAATCATCAAAGGATTAGATGCAGACGACGACCTCTAACGCTCCACCCACAGGCAAGAGGAGAACCGACACCGGGACGGAGCATGAGTGCTGCGACGGCTCAGAGAGAGAGGAAAGAGACGGGAGGACTGAACGTTCGGCTTGCGGCGACAGACATAAATAGGTCGACTGTGTCTCTCTTCCTTTGGAGATGGACTCTGCTTTTGATGGATTCTGACCAACTTTTTCGTAGGTGGGCTTCGTATCTTTAAGTCTGTAGTCTATCGGTCGTCAGCAACGGAATTTGTCCAAATATTCGCGATATTGCACAGCTTCCCTTGATTAAATATCATTTTAGTATCAATCAGAATTTAATATTTCATATCAAGCTTCAGTCTTTAACAGCACTTTAAGTATCTGCATCCTTCCCTTACCCAATATATCAGGGTGAGTATCCTTTCTGAAAAAAAGGGCTATTGGTCAAGACACGTGTTTTTTGAAGGGCTGCACCTCTTTTCTACATGCTGATTACTGGGACCTAATTTATAGAACTGACTATAGAAAAAACTGTATTTCAGAATTTGCTTAAAAGGAAAATCAATTAGGAATGTCTACTGATGGGAAATAACTTTTTAGGCTGATAATCTTCATTAGTAACCACATTTTTTTGGGTCTGATCTTGGAGGTCTGACCGATGTATGATGGTGTCTCTCATACATTGGTCGATTTTTTTTTAAATTTAGGATTATTTCGCGTAATATGAAGACATTCTTGATTTTTTTTACTTCTTCCCAACTGTCTTACTATCGGCTAATGAGTTTTACAAGATCAGGCTAAAAAAGACTTAGAGGGTTACAGGCTGCACGGATCACTTTGTATCTTTCATTCACACCTATTGTAGTCATATTGTGTACTCTTTATGTATGAGTAGATATAAACATATTTCGTACATATCTTGAACACAGATATTTCCACACACTCGTAATGCTTCGAAGGAACTTACCTTTATCATACTCGCAATGCTTTGATCTGTAAGAGGAAAAACAGAATTTAGCAACTGAAATAAATGCAACTGATTTTCTTGTATATTTTTTGCAAATGATATATTTTGTTATATTTTGCTGATGGATATGTTTTTGAACTATTATATTTGTTAATTGATATATCTGTCATTTTTTGCAATTGATATATTTTGTTATCTTTTGTTGATTAAGCTTATTAGTTCTAGTTATAATCATTTTTGAAGGTAAGTCAGCATTTATTTTGATGATATTAAACTCCGCATTGTAAGATGAATAAAGGTGAAAAATAGCACTGTTCGTACGTCATTGCCCTTTCCCAAGTTACAATTCTTCAAATGGAAAGAGAGAAATAGAAATGCATGTGCGAGAGAGAGAGAGAGAGAGAGAGAGAGAGAGAGAGAGAGAGAGAGAGAGAGAGAGAGAGAGAGAGAGAGAGAGAGAGAGAGAGAGAGAGAGAGTGAGTGAGTGAGAAAGCGAGAGAGTGAGTCAGAAAGCGAGAGAGAGTGAGAAAGCGAGAGAGAGTGAGAAAGCGAGAGAGAGTGAGAAAGCGAGAGAGAGTGAGAGAGAGAGAGAGAGAGAGAGAGACAGAGAGAGAGAGAGAGAGAGAGAGAGAGACAGAAAGAGAGAGAGAGAGAGAGAGAGAGAGAGAGAGAGAGAGAGAGAGAGAGAAAACCAACGATAATTAAAATGAAATCTACAAAGATAGAGATTCCATAAACCTCAATTTTACATCGTATTTCATATGTATGGAATCTTTGTATAATCAAGACATTACTTTCAAACGAGGCAAGTGCCAACCCTCAATGCATGAAGATTAAAAGCTAAAAGTGATAAAAGGCTTTTAATTCTCGCTCAATAAAGGTGATTTACTCCATCAAATAAACATGTTAACGACAAGGTTTAAAGGGTGTGGCATATCGCGAAGATATAATATGGAATGTTCCATTGGCTGGGGAAGTACATAGTCAACCGAAATACATAGCTTGTTCTCACTCTTTGCATACGTGGTCACGTGTATAAGCATATATATGATACACACACACACAGAAACACAGACACAGACACACACACACACATATACAATTTGAAACACACACACACATGCACACTACACAGACACACACGAACACACACACATACCCCCCCCCCACATATATGTATATATATATATATATATATATATATATATATATATATATATATATATATATTAGTTTATATATTAGTATATCTATCTATCTATATTAATATATATATATATATAATATATATATATATATACACACACACACACACACACACACACACACACACACACACACACACACACACACACACACACACACACACACACACACACACACACACAAACACACACACACACACACACACATATATATGTGTGTGTACTTTGAACTTGGTGTATTTGACTTCTAAATTATTATGTCCGTAATAAAGATGAAATACACATACAGCATGTTCGTTCTCTGTGTACAAGCGTATATATATCACGCACCCGTTTTCTGTGAGTAGAATTCCCTCATACTTCAGACCATCTCGATTTTATCCTCTGCAAGCAAAGACAATTGCCACGCATATACCACCCCCAAAGAAAAAATCCTAAAAAAAAACAAAACAAAAAAAAAACATTGACAAAAGCCCCTGCTCCCTCCACCCCCGCCTAAAAAAAGAAAGAAAGAAAAAAAATAATAATAGAAAAAAGACAGAAAAAGAAAAAGACAAATCCCAATGGCATAGCAACAGGCATTTAGCATTCCATACTCCGTCATTTTCCAGATCTGAGCCACGCCTGGCAGTCACGCTTTCCCTAATCAGCATAGATAGCATGAGCCATTTGGTATTTCTTATTTGTTCTAATCTTAAGAAGGTGTGTGTATGTGTGTGTGTGCGTGCGGGCTTTGTTCTTTGTGTGTGTATCAGTGTGCGTGTTTGTTTGCTTTTTGTGTGTGTGTTTGTTCCCATGTGCTTGTTAGTTTATACGTGTATGTTCGTGTTTGTTTGTTTCTGTGTATATGTGTTTGTCTATTTTGTGTATATAGGTGTGTGGTTGGTTGTTTTGTGGCCTTGTTTGTTTTATGTATAAATGTATTTGAGTGTTTGAATGTTTGCGT
>NC_091562.1:28792918-28795418 GCF_042767895.1 Penaeus vannamei
GACCGTCTGCGTCTTGGGAGGAATCCCCCACACACGTCTCTCCGGCTAAAACACCAGTCTCTTACACTCTTGCACAGCACATATACACTCATACATAAACATACATGCATTTACTCGCTTTCCCTCCGTTCCTTACACTATATATATTCCTCACACTTCATCATTCTTCATACATGCATATAACGTTCCCATACGTTAATTAAATGGGTGGTGGCAGCGCAAGCTACCTCTTTATATCTTGTAAGAGGTAACCGTAGGCAGGTTACTACACCATTGTTGCCGTGTGTGGGCTTCACCCCCAAGCGTCGTGCGTCGCTAATGACCTTAGATGTTGACGCGGCAGAAAATATTCAATAAATGATAATGGGATGTATGCCTACTTAGATTCTTCACTTAAACCACCCTGCTTGCACTCGGTGGCCAAATCACACCACCCCGCCAGAGCTTCAGCTTTATTCAGGCTTCGATCACCACCACCACCACAATTACTCCCCGACCACCACCTCCTCTTCCCGACCTCCAGAGCTCGAACACGCCCCTTCAGGAGTTTAAATACTCCTCCTCCTGAATCGGGGAGGCGTCTGCCTCAACCTCCTGAATCGGGGAAGCGAGGGTGGCGTCTCTCTCTCTCTCTTCTCGTATCCTGACGACAAAGTCTCCACTTGCCATCACGCTTGGGCTTCGGGTACGGGCTTGGACATTTATTTATTTATCTTTTATTCATTTCTTCTTATTACTATTCCATTCTTGATTCTTTTAGTGCTCGTAAAATATAACATTTATGAAAATATCAAATGATATAGTGAACATGTGTTTATAGGAATTCTTCAATACATGTACACGATGAAAGAACCTCGAGAGATTATTCAGAAATTAAAAATCCAGTTTGATTTAAAGTTACAATTTTCATAATCCTTCATGGCCCCTAGGATGGGAACCCCTCAGGTAGACAGACCAGCTTCCCTTCCACACCTGGTGGAATTCTCGTTGATAAATCAGCTTCCCAATTTAACCTAAACATTATTGTTGCTTTTTCCTGTTGCAGACTTCCTTCCCTCTCCTACATCAGATTACTCCTTTATTAAAGCCATCTAACGTTGTTACCTGACCTACCTTCGTTTCCGTTTGCCTGTCTCACCTGCCCTCCGTTTACCTTTACTCGTATACTCCTCCCTCTTACACTTTCCTCTTCAAATCTGATGGATTCCAGGATTTCGAAACTTTTGTCTCATTTTTCATTAATTTGTATATAGATGATTCTTTTTTTTATCACACACACACACACACACACACACACACACACACACACACACACACACACATATATATATATATATATATATATATATATATATATATATATATATATGTATATTGTGTGTGTATGATACATACATACATACATATATATATATATATATATATATATATATATGAATATATATATATGTATATATGTAATATATATATATATATATGTATATATATACATATATATATATATATATATATATATATATATATATATATATATATATATATATATATATATATATTCTAGTGGGCTGTGCCCGTTTCTTACGAATGTTATTTGGCGTGGGTTATTTTTGTGCGTTAGTCTGATTGCACATGAGTGTGCAACCAAACACACAGAGACATATAGGTATGAATATATACATATACAATATATATATATATATATATATATATATATATAGACATATATACAATATACATATATATATATATATATATATATATATATATATATATATATAAACATACACACACATACATATATTTACACACATCCACATACGCATCCACATATAAAAGCACATATATACACATATAAATACATACATACATAAGCGCGCGCGCACACATAGACACATACGCGTGTGCATGCGTGTGTGTTCGCTTGTTTGCAGACATACGCGCAAGAGCTTTCCCGCAGTATGGATATTTCTGAGGCCAAATTATAGTGTGTTTGCGCGTGCGCGTGTCTTTTCGTAGAAATATGAAAACAGTGATAATGATTATCAAATTGATGATTATGATCAAGATGAGGGAAATGGTGGTGATGAATGATGATGATTATGAAGAAATTAGTGATGATAACAGTAGTAGTAATAATAAGAATGATAAAAATTATAATGGTGAAAATGATGATGATAATAGTAATAATAATAATGATAATAATATCAATTATAACAATGATAATAATAGTAATAATAATAATGATACCACTACCACTAATAATGATAGTTATATCATTAATAATGATTATGATATTGATAACCTAAGGAACCCTCGGAAATCCCTTCTCGCTCCCCCTTTCATTCTTCTCTTTCTCCCTTTCGCTTCCCCTCTCCCTCTCCCTTTCCCACTCTACCATCCCCTCTCACTCCCAAATCATTCGTGATCGTCACCCCCCCCCCTCCCCCTCCCTCCCCACTTTAAAGATCCAAGAAACTGAATGATACCGACCAGCACTAGT
>NC_091562.1:28797918-28800418 GCF_042767895.1 Penaeus vannamei
ATATATATATAATATATATATATACATATATATATATATATATATATATATATATATATATATATATATATATATATATATATATATATATGATATATGGGTATGCCTGTGTATGAGTATGTGTTTGCATACATATTTTATGTATGTATATATGTATGGAGAGCATACAACACTAAACTGATCAGAACGATTAGCAACGAAATATGAGCAAGCAAAGAGTGACTGCTCCAACACAGACAAAGAACTGACCCGAAGCATCCTGGTTCTTGTTCTTATCTGTCTTGTCCTCAGAGTCCTTCGAATCAGACC
This sequence comes from Penaeus vannamei, assembly GCF_042767895.1. Taxonomy (NCBI): domain Eukaryota; kingdom Metazoa; phylum Arthropoda; class Malacostraca; order Decapoda; family Penaeidae; genus Penaeus; species Penaeus vannamei. The sequence goes on from NC_091562.1 coordinate 28,798,228, forward strand.
CGGAGTTGTCCTTTCCGAGACCTGAAGGAGTGTAGCCGGTTGCTGGCCGCTCTGCAGAGGTTAAAGGAGTTTACTTAGATTTCTCTAAGGTCAAGTCAACTCAAAGTACGAGCATGGGACTGCCTGTATGTATGAGGGATAATGAGACCTTTGTAAACATCATAACATAATTTTCAGAGGCTGTCACGGTAACTAACTTGACACGTCTTTGTTCTCCGACTTGTCATTGGAGTCTTCCGTGTCGGACTTTGAATTTCCCACATTCCCTCGTGTGGCTGGGCGTCCTAGGGTCATACGCAATGTAAATATACGCAGAATACACACTAATGTCACGCTAAAAGTACATATTTCAATATTTTGCTTGGATGACAGTCTGTATGCCATGCTAAAGATATATATTTCAACATTATAAGTGGATGACCGTACAAGCTTTTTAGGAGAACTGACCTGAGGTTTCTCGGTCCTTGGTTCCAATAATCTTTTCTTCAGTCTGCTTCTTATCGGACCCAGAATTATCCTTGACAACGCCAGGTGTGGGTGGTCGTGCTAAGGCCATAAGCAACGTAAATACACACCGAACACACGCTTTACATACCATGCCAAAGGTGCAAATATCAGCACAGTGCTTGGATAACAGTATAAACATTTTAAAAGAACAATTTTAGGAGAACTTACCTGAGGTTTCTTTCCCCTTGGTCCCAAAAGCCTTGTCTTCAGTCTGCTTCTTATCAGCTCCAGTATCTATTCGAACGGCTAGTCGTACTAGGGTCATAAGCAACGTAAATATACAAGGAACACAAGCTGTACATATCGTGCTAAAGATACACATCAACATTGTGCGAGGATGACAGTATGAGCATTTTGGAAGAACAACAACCTTAGGAGAACTGACCTGTTTCTTTCTCCTTGGTCCCCAAAGCCTTGTCTTCAGTCTGCTTCTTATCGGACTCAGATTTATCCTTATCAGTACTAGAGGAATTCAAAGACGTATCTCCCCGTGTGGCTGGTTGTGCTAGGGTCATAAGCAATGTAAATATACACGGAACACACGCTGTACACGCTATGCTAAAGATACACATATCCACATTTTGCGTGAATGAAAGTATAAGCATTTTAAGAGACCAACTTTAGGACTGACCTGAGGTCTCTCGGTCCTTTCCTCCAAAAAGCATGCCTTCAGTCTGCTTCTTGTCAGACCCTGATTTATCCTTATCAGCAATAGAGGAATTCAAAGGTGTAACTCCTCGTGTGCCTGATGGTGCTGGGGTCAGAGGCAACGTAAATATACACAGAACACACGCTTTACATGCCATGCCAAGGTGCACATATTAGCACAGTGCTTGGATAATAGTATAAGCATTTTAGGAGAACAATAGGAGAACTGACCTGAGGTTTCTCGGTCCTTGCTTCCAAAGAGCATGCCTTCAGTCTGCTTCTTATCGGAATTATCCTTATCAGCACCAGAGGAATTCAGAGCCGTATCTCCTCGTGTGGCTGGTCGTGCTAGGGTCGTGCGTAATGTAAATATACACGCAACTAAAGCTTTGCATGCCATGATAAATATATACAGTTTAACTTCGTACATGGATGACAGCATAAGCCTTTTAGGAGAACAACAACTTCAGGAGAACTGACCTGTGGTTTCCCTGTCCTTGGTCCCAAAAGCCTTGTCTTCAGATTTGTCCTTATCAGTACTAGAGGAATTAAAAGATGTATCTCCTCGTGTAGCTGGGCGTCCTATGGGGAAGATAATGTGTAAATATAACCGAAATATCACAATGTAAAAATATCACACGTCAGGATATGAATTTGAAGATTAAACTGTGGCGACTTCAGTGAGACTTGGAAAACAAACCCGAAGCATCTTTGGTTCCAGAAGCCTTGTCTTCGGTGTCCTTCTTATCTAAACCAGAATTAACTTTACTGTTACTGGAGGAATTAAAACTGGTAGGTGGTCGTCCTAAGAAAAGAAAAGACAAAAAAATAAGCGTGACAAAATAAGCGTATATGACAAAATATTTATGTTCATCGAAGCGTCAGATTTTCAACTATATAAATACCCTGAGTACCAAAGGGGTTAAACCTGAACAATACAATATTTGTAACAGACCTTGGCCTTCTTGGGTCTTGTTCCCGTCCTTGTTCCCAGAGTAGTAACTGGTGTCGCCTCGGGTTGCTGGGCGGTCTAAGG
>NC_091562.1:28810418-28812918 GCF_042767895.1 Penaeus vannamei
ATAGATAGATAGAGAGAGAGATGGATAGATAAATAGATAGATAGACACATGTACATATATGTATGTGCATGTGTTAATGTATGGATGTATGTAAATATAAGTTTATAACAACTCAAACGAAAGTATTTAATCCAGAAGACTTTCCCCTTTCCCCTTGCATCAGCGCTTCGGAGGCGCATCTCGTTCCCTCCGCCGCCCCTCCCCCGAGACCCTCGCTTCCAAAAGAACGGTATCAGCCATTCGCCTTTAATGATCCTCCTCAAGAGAATAATAATGATAAAACAGAAGCTTCCAAACTTCAATAGGACTCGTTTTACTTGTTTTTGTCTTCAGGAACGGAGGAATGTTCACCGTCTTTCGTTCTTGTTTTTTTTTTCTTACTTTTTGTAAGTCTGATATGCGTTTATTTGTTCATATTCTGTTTTATTTATGTATTAGGGAATGAATATGTGTGGAAGGGTATATGTTTACTTAAATATAAGTATCTGTAACATGAAATATGATAAGAAATGTTTAGGAATATATTCATATGATAGAATAAGATATGATTTTTTTTCGAAAAGGTAATTCAATATGACATTATTACCGTTTGGAAGAGGGTCTAACTTTCGCTCTTTAGCATATAAGCATTTTTCTTCGATATAAATCTAATTTGAGTTTAATTTTATACCTCGTTTCCAGCTATCATTTGGTATGACTGACTTAGAAAAGGAAACGATTTATAATGATTCGAAGGTTGATGTGCATTATGACTTTTTAATTTTGCGGTAGACCTACATATTTATCTGTATTTTTTGTGTTTTATGTTTTTGCAAGAGGGTTACTATATCATTAGGATCTATATTTAATAAAAAAAAAAAAAACATTTCGAAGAAGAAGTACTAAATAATTTCCATAGAATTTACTGCGCTACCAGAACTTCTTTTTTGTGAAGTTGCCAAGTACCTAACTTCATTTTTCAAGTTGCAAACAAGCCCCCCTTTCCTTGGCACGAAGTCTAATGTATAACAGGATATTTTTCCCTTATAAAATGGGATTTTAGATTCATTTCACAAAGGGATGAATATTTTCACAGTCCAGCCTTTTTATGAGCAAACAAGGCCTGAGACAAAGGAGGAGGGGGGGGGCAGGGGGGTGTATGTATGTGTACGTGTGTGTTTGTGTTTAAGTGTGTGTGTGTGGTATGTGTGTATGTGTATGTGTGCGCACGTGTGTGTGTGTATTTGCTCATGCGTGTGTGCGTATGTGTGTGTGTGTGTCGTGTGCGTATGTGTGTGTCGTGTGCGTATGTGTGTGCTAGTGTGTGTATTTGTCAGTGAGACAGAGAGGGGGAAGCGGGATTGGTTGTACCGCATTTCCCTTGCAAAATCAGTTATCTCCCAAAATAAATCTTTGATCTATACTTCAGGAAAATGGCACCATTTCTCTAACCTCTGACGTCTTCGTCATGACATACACACACACACACACACACACACACACACACACACACACACACACACACACACACACACACACACACACACACACACACACACACACACACACACATATATATATATATATATAATATATATATATGTATATTTTATATATATATGTATATATATATGTATATATATATATATAAATGTATATATATATTTATGTATATATATATGTATATATATATATGTATGTATATATATATATATATATATATATATATATATATATATATATATATATGTATTTATGTATATATATATGTATATGTATATATGTATGTGTATATATATGTATATATATACACACATGTATTTGTATATATATGTAAATATGTATATATATGTATATGTATATATCATATATATCTATATCTATATATGTATATGTATATGCATATCTATATCTGTCTATCTATATAAATATCGCATTCTATCTATCAATATATCGGTCAGTTTACCTGTCAGTCTATCTAGCTGTTTCTCTGCTGTCTCTCTCTCTCTCTCCATCACACAATCATTCACTCACTCTCTCTCTCTATATATATATCTAATATGTTGTAATCAATAAAAGAAGAAGAAAGAGGCAACGAGGCTATATATTAAGAGATACATAGGAAGATAGGAAGGAAAAATATTGTAGATAGACTGAGATATGCACAGATAGATAGATCACTGAAATTTCAATAGATATCGAGATTTATGTAAAGTGATCTGTTCCATGTTGTATATCAAACCGCCTCATACGAACTGGAAATAACAATCATATTCGAATGAAACTTACAGCACCGCTATTGCAGGAATACAGTCGCAACATCAACCAACCGAATCCAGCAATACATTTTTTTTTTGCCGTGCACGAAATATCAATACCTGAATAACAACTGAAACTGGCACAGGAGTAACATCACTGAAACACCGCCATGGAAATCGTTCGTTCTGGATCTTGCAAGAATACTGGACAAAAACACGCGGACACGGTACCTGCCCCTCGCAGTACTTGATATGATATTCAA
>NC_091562.1:28842918-28845418 GCF_042767895.1 Penaeus vannamei
TGGTCCTTCTGCACAGGTACTGGCATCTCCAAATACTCTTGTCGATAGAGTTCATGATCCTTGCTGCCAGGCCAATCCTTCTGCTGACTTCCTGGTCTGACAGCCCAGAGTTATGAACTACACTACAAAGGTATGTAAAGCTCTCTATAACTTCTATATCCTCGCCACAAGCACGTACTGACTGAACAGGTTCTAGCAAGTTCCCAAAGCCCTGGATCTTGGTCTTGGTCCAGGAGACCTCTAGACCCAAGGGCTTCGCTTCATTACTAAATGCATCCAGAGCCACCACTAAGGATTCCAAAGACTTAGAATAGCAACATCGGTATCCGTGATATTAAGTTGCTCCACAATGACTGCACAGTAGCTCTGCCCATTATCCAGTCCATGCAGGTGTTGAAAAGTGTTGGTGCAAGAGCACAGCCTTGCCTCACTCCTGAACTAACAGAAAAGAAGCTCAACAGGCCCCCACCACACTTTACAGCACTTTCAGTACCAATATACAGGCTTGCTATTAGTCCAATAATCCTTGTTGGAATTCCTCTCAGTTTCAATCTTAGAGTGGTTCCCGATGCACTGTAACAAACACCTTGAGGTTGATGTAGGCTGCAAGCAGCCCACACTCGAACTCACGACAGCACTCTACAATGATTCAAAGCACAAGGATATGGTCTATTGTGGACTTACCAGGAGTGAATCCAGATTGCTCCGGCTTCTAATACCTCAGTTGGTGGTCTGCAATACTTCTCGGAAAGATGTGGGAGAGAACCTTGCCCATAATACTGAGCAGGGTGATACCCCGGTGGATGCTGCAGTCCCATCGGTCCCTCTTCCCCTTCCAGAGAGGGATGCTGTTCCCCCTGTTGGTATACTGGCCATCATATTAACACTTTCCATAACAAACACTACACATAAAACTGTAAGAATGAAGGGATTATATGTTTAGTCTATCAGGTTGCTTGACTGGACAACCATATCTTGTTTTTGTGCTGTCATGGGTCAATTCTTGTTCTTGACGCACTATCTTCGTTTTGATTCATGTCTGCTCCTGTCCCATTACACTCTTCTGTAGGGTTTTCGTGATGTTCTGTCTGAGGCACCTGACTGCTGTGTCATCTATTTTTTCTTAATATCAATATTTCCTATATATAGGGATGAGATTCTTGTGATTTCTCAACGACTGTAGCGGGTGTTCATCCTTCAGTTATTTGGTCTTGAACCCGAACAGCTTGACCTGGTAGAAGTGCTTGTTGATCTTTTGCACCTCTGTCAAAGTACTGTTTATGTCTGTCTTGTTTCAATTTGAAGTTTTCATAGACTTCTTGCTTCTGACCTTCCTTTGTAGGCATTCTTTCGATAAATCCATTCCATTGAGGATAATGGGGTGAGCTTGTATAAGATTTTCTGATATCTCTCGTTTTATGGCGTACAGGGATACACTGTGTGGCTGTTCTCTTTATTGCTAAGAGTTACAACACATACACAAGAATAACAATACACGAAGAACGGCGCTGGGTGGATCCCCCGGCTGGAGTCCGGAGGGGCAACTCACTGAGAAGGTCGTTGAGGGTGTGAGACTGGTTAAGATTGGTCTCCCTTTTATCCGGCCAGAGGGGGCGCTAGGGGCGCAAACAGGCGTGGGTGAAGCGAGGGGCAGTGAGCGTGGGGCACACACATGGCGCCCCTGCCACAACACGTGGTCTAGATGTGGACACACATGGGAAGTAGGTATTGCATGTATTGTACCTTTATACGCTCGGCCACCACCTCAGCCTCGTCCTCGTGGCGTCCTCTGAATCACTTTAAGGGTGACCTATCATCATACCCCATCTGCTGGTCGTCTCGTCGCGTTCCTGTTCTCGGTTGTCCTCGTGCATCTCCTCGTTGTCGGCCTCTTCATCTTGGTCCTTGGTGCCTCCATCCGTTAACGACGTCCACACGTCCTCGAAGATTTCGCCTAGGTCCTCCTTGACTTCGGTTCGTCCAGTCGTCCTCGTAGTCCTTATCCAGGTGGTACTCGGCGGCGTCATCGTCCACACGTCCTCGCAGATTCGTCCAGGTCCTTTTCGGCTGCGGCTCGTACCGACGTCCTTGTAGCCTGTAGGGGCGCAAACATGCGTGGGTGAAGCGAGGGGCAGTGAGCATGGGGCACGCACATGGCGCCCCTGCCACAACACGTGGTCTAGATGTGGACACACATGGGAAGTAGGTATTGCATGTATTGTACCTTTATAGCTTGTAACATGTTCAAGCTCCCAGTTCAAGGCAAATAATGGAAAATCTTCTGAGCAGTATTGACGTTCATTGTCACTGTAAACTTTTTGTATTCTTCAATGCATTAATCACTATCATACTTATGATATGCATGAGCATTTTCCAGATAATTGGAAACTTGGGGTAATAGCCAATTACAAATAGGTATTCTTTTTCTCCATAATAAAAAAGATCTGTTCCAACATATCATGGTCATGTAGAAAAATCATACGGGATAAGTGTTTGCTTT
>NC_091562.1:28857918-28865418 GCF_042767895.1 Penaeus vannamei
AACGCATATATTTTCTTTTCTTTTATTTCTTTTATTTTTTCTTTTCATTTTTTATTTTTGTGGTCAGTTGGACAAATTCTTTGATACTAATGACGCAATCAAAAGTGGCCTGGAGTAGCACCTTCAGGGAGCTCCTAGAATTATAACGACTAAATCATTATAATTAAGTGCTCTCCAGAAACTACTTATTTTTAACGAGAGAAAAATGTCATTGTCAGGGAAGAAAGCACATTAAATTTCTTTTTGGTGTTAAGATGTGAAAAAATATTGATGAATGCAATGAAAAACACCTATCTTTCATATAATTTTTTCCGACTTCATCGGTTTTTCAGGTTCGGGATCAGAGGTGTATGCATACGTAATGCACTTAAATGCAAGAGATCAGATACTTAGTTGAAGTGAATGAGTGTGTGAATGAGAGATAGATAGATGGATAGATAGCTACAGAGATAGATAGATACAAAGATAGATAAAGAGATAGATACATTGATAGATTAATAGGTAGATACAGAGATAGATAAATATATATATAGATAAAGAGATTTATACATTTATACATTTATAGATTAATAGATAAATACAGAGATAGATAGGTACAAAGATAGATAAAGAGAGATATATTTCTAGATAAATGGATAGATAGATGCAGAGATAGATAGATACAAAGATAGATAAATAGATAGATATATTGACAGAAATAGACAGACAGATAGATAGACAGAGAGAGAGAAACAGAGAGAGAGGGAAGGGGAAATTAAGAGTAGGAGTAAAGAGGGAAAATAGGGAAATCCACATCCATTTCTGCATAATAATAATCAAATTCTGACATGGCATTTTGACATCTGAGTGATCTACAAATGACACGGCAAAATCAATGATATTAATTCAGTGACTGATATCATATATGTACTCCATAATATTTTTATTCGAATATCATTTCCATTCAGTAATCAATCAGTTGTTCTGATAATCAAAGTGAAACACGACAACGGCCACATTTACTGGATTTCATTCTATATATATATACGTATCCATATACATGTGTGTGTGTGTGTTTGTATGTATGTATTTGTATGTGTATGCATATGTGTGTGTATATATATGTATATCTCACACACACACACACACACACACACACACACACACACACACACACACACACACACACACACACACACACACACACACACACACACACACACACACACACACACACATATATATATATCACAAATAATTCACCTTTACATAATGTAGATACAGACATCAAGAAAAATCACAATATGACAAATAATAAACCGACTATTCACTAAATAGTTTTCATATCTTCGTTCCATATTAGTGTCACCTACAAATCTGAAAAAAAATTAACATCATGTTTTCCCAGGAATAATTAATTCTTCTTAATACACGGTTGGTTCATATCAACAAAGCAGAGCAATTAACGTCTTACATAATCTGAGGTGTCAATAATCTGTGAAGTATGACACCGCGCCATGACACCTGACATCCTCAAGGTCGTCTCGCTAGACGGAAAAGTAAGCTTTTCATTGCAGCGTGAATGGCCCTCGTGAATAACGCATGGGACATTATAGTGTCAAGAACAAAAGAGTGAATAATAGGGTGGCAGTCTGAAAGGGAATTCTGAATGGCATGGGGAACCGACTTCACATTCATACACATGCACATTCACACACTCACTCACACACACACGCACGCACACGCACACGCACACGCACACACACACACGCAAGAACATAAAAAAAAACACACACAAAAAAAACGGAAAAACGAAGAAAGTTATGATTTCTGTTGAGTAATTCCAGCTTCAAAGGAGAGTTTCACAAGAGTTGCCAAGGTTCATTGAAGAAAAGATGAAAGAAGGAAACCCTAAGCTTCTTACAAAGGTCGGTGAGACTGTTGGACTTGATAGTCACTTGGTCATAATACGAAACAAACAAACAAATAAAACAAAAGAAAAAACAACCAATTCCTATTGTAATTAGGTAGCGAAGTAGAGTACAGATTATTCACTACTGCAAATGTTTTTCAAGTTTCTCCAGACATCTGACCATTTTTGAAAATCTAAATCAAAATGCCTCATATCAAACTTACCAAAAAGTATTATGATTATATATCTGATACCTTTTCCACCCCAGACAGTCTGTGCAATATTTTATGGCAAGTTTCTATCCAGTATCATTTCTATGAACAAGGTTTAATAATGGCAATTAATAAACTAAGAAAGAAATATACTGTTGATATTTGCAATAAATGACGAGAAAAAGGCTGCCCTTGCCATCTAGGATTTTCATCGAGACAGAGTGGTGCTACCTGTCTTATATGGACCTTGGATTTAACAATACAATAATAAAGGTTAATAGCAAGGACAGCGTATTATTTTGCATCAAACCATGGGAATCCGTCTTGACAAGCTAGTAAAGGCCAAACCACTTCTGTTAAAACGTTGGCCGGCTTGCTTGCTGTTTTTAGGCCATTTCATAGGATTGTCTTACCTGGTATGCTACAGACTAATCCACTTTGAAAATACCAAGAAAACCTTCGATTCCTCTTTTGATAATATATCAAACGTTAATTGAGCTATTTACATTTATATTGCTATATTTTATTTGAAATACAACTAGCGAAACATTGACAATAAACGATACATTGATAATAAAAGCAGAGATGTCACATCTTTAAATATCATAAATTAGTAAAATTACCGATAGAATAAAAACAAGATTTATTCCAATATTTACCTTTCTTGTTATTACAATAGATAATCTAAAAAAAGGGTGTACAACAATATAACGCTTTATTATAATTAGCAGCATTAAATTCGAGATGAGGCAACGGAGCAAATCGTAAACGAAATCGTAAAGAAAAATCATAGTCTTTCGTGAATGCCACTCTGCTCTTTGGGAATTCTCAGTTTCACGGTAAGTTACGCTGCTCTTGATAATGTTTTTACCTTTCAGTTCACGGTGGTCGACACAGATCTCATGTCCAGCTCGATTCACTTGTGTATCCCGCTGAAATCACAATGCGTAGATCCCATAAATACTATCAATAATGATAATGACACTGTTGATGGTAATGGTGAAATAGAAAGAGATATAGTTTATTAAAATAACATTATGAACATATAGTTTATTAAAATAACATTATGAATATATAGTAATTTCAGATTCATTAATCTGTTTGTGAATGGAACAGTCCTGGAATATCAATTTCATAATACGAAAAGCGCAATCTGATTTGCTTCAGACATTTCACGAAACACCCTCACATATCTTTGAAGATATACAATGCAGAACGAGATGTCAAAGTAATGTCCACGTTCCCTAAGCCATTTTTGTCTAAGAGGCCCCTGTGCATATTAATTGAGTTACTCCTGCTATGGTCAGCTGAGTTACCGTTTTAATGCATTTTGAAACTTTTCCCAAACACGCTTTCTTTATATTTCGTTTTGGCATTTTACTTGACGAAGTGGAGTCAGGGATGACATTTACGGCCATGACACTGTCTACTGTGAGTTAAATGAATCAATAGTGTTTAAACACAAGTGGCTCTTCCTGTCTCGCCTGTTTTTATCTTTCATTTCTTTTCTTTTGGGTATCAGTATTGTTAATAATAATAATAATAATAATAATAATAATAATAATAATAACAATAATAATAATAATAAGATAGATTATTGTCGTTCATATTTTTAGTCAGAATAAAGTTACATTGATTTATAGGATTTCTTAAATGAATAATATAAACACTAACAAACAAACACAAACCTATGAGGGGGGGCTCATTAAAAATTTCCCTTGATTCACTTCCGCTTATTATTGGAAGCTGAAGGTTCACATCTCTGCAGGGCAGGTGTTGATTTCCAGAACATGACGCATAACATTGAATGTCAAGTCCGCTGTCCGCAAGCTGCCATGAAGTGACACAAAATCAGTGCCTTATTATTATGGAAACATTTATCTATCAAAAATGAGTTTAAGAACAGAAAAGGTGAAAGTCTGATGGTAAAAGAGTTGGAGAAAAAAGGTGCGGTTCAGCTGGCCTTATTTTCGTCTAAGACCTGACTTGTGTCCAATTGCCCAGCCAGACGAAAAGCATCGCCGTAAAAGACCGCACAAGCCCCTCGCTTGAATAACACCGCGCATAGTACTTCTCGTTTCAGCAACATGAAGCACAAGGACTTATTCCGTTTCACCGCAGTTTCCCGTTTCATGACGTATAATTTATTAAAGAAAGAAGCTCGGGAACCGATTTACTAATTCTAAATTATTAACGCTAGTCTGGCGGGCCGCCGACGCAAGTGTAGATCTTTAGTTTCAATTAGCCACGTCTTATTGATTTGTTTCTGATCTTTAAAAAAACGAATTTTGTGATAATTAACTTTAAATATTTTATACAAAATCTCTAATGTAACGTTTGTTGACTTTATAGATACTGATAACTTCTTTGGGTGAATTGCAGACAATAGTTTTTAATTACACCTCGGAAAACCCGGAGATTACCAAGGATAAATAACTCTCTAGGTGATGTTATGGCTAACTCCCCTCAGCCCCCAGATTGCGCACCAAAGTGACCAATTGGGCCCAGATAGACGCGTCTATGGCCAGATCTGCGTACACAAGACCAGTCAAACCATGCCTTAAAGAGGATAATGAAGGATGTAGCCACAAAAGCGCAGGTCTATCGGTCCAATGTGAGTTGTGAACAGGGGCGTTATCTTGTAGGAGACAGTGGCAGGTTCCACTTGAGGGATGGTGTCCTCATTAATAGAAGGCTGGGGTCTCCGACCACACGCGAACTGTTTGACGTCATATGATGGGGCTTCCTCCCCTTAAGTTGCTTTCATTTCATCGAAGGTCTATTTTGGTGTACGGTCATTCAAGTTTAAAAACCTGATCACTGCTCGCTTATCCACTAGTTCCATTTTCACACCTTACTGCACTTTCCCTGCTATAAAGGAAAATTTGCTTTGAGTTAAGAAAATAAACACATTTCCGATAGAGATCTTTATGCAAGTGAAATTTCAGAATCCAAGGATTAGCGAAAATGGGTCAAGGGAAATCTCAGATTATCTCTCTCTCTCTGTATATATGGGGACGCGCGCTCGCTCACACACACACACAAACATACACACACACACAAACACACACACGCACACGCACACGCACACGCACACGCACACGCACACGCACACGCACACGCACACGCACACGCACACGCACACGCACACGCACACCCACACACACACACACACACACACACACACACACACACACACACACACACACACATATATATATATATGTATATATATATGTATATAAATAAATATATATATATATATATATATATATATATATATATATATATATATATATATATATATATATATATATATATATATATATATATATATATATGTATATATATTATGTATATATATATATATATATATATATATATATATATATATATATATATATATATATATATATATATTAATGTATATATAATTATATTTACTTATTTATTTATTTATGATCTTTTCAGATTCGTATTCAAGCTTCATGGGATATATGATTTTCATTTGGTAAATGTGTACTGTTTTTCAGTGCAATGATGTTTCTCTGCATTTCTGGTATTGCATTAACTTCTAACGTTTTAGTCAATATCATAAATATTGTTTTCATTATTAAGAATTTTAAACACACACACACACACACACACACACACACACACACACACACACACACACACACACACACACACACACACACACACACACACACACACACATACATAAACATACACATACACACATTCACACATACACATAAACCATTGTGCGAATAATTTATTGTGGAATCATACTGTCAGTTCATATCACGAAACAATAGTTCTGTTGTGATGAATAGAAAAATTCGTAATATTTATAACTGAAAATGGTATTGTTATTTTTACGTTAAAAAATACTGCTGGATACGAAAAATGCAAAGGAATGTATGAAATAGAAAGTCCATAATAAAAATGTGAAGTAGTTTCCACGTGAAAATAATGGGATATCAGATATCTATGTACTCGGATATATCTATCTATCTATCTGTCTGTATTTATATACGTTACGTGGAGGTAATACGAGGAAGTCAGAGGATGCTACTGGGTTTGAGCTTCCAAGTATGCTCTCCGCCTTCTTTCGGAGGCTCAGCAAGAGACATCTGGGATATTTATGTTTCATAAAAGAATTAATTACATATGTAACCTGTCGATTAGCAAATCGCCAGCACATCCGGTGAAAAGATACATTATATAATATATATATATATATATATATATATATATATATATATATATATATATATATATATATATATATATATATATATATATATATATGTATGTATATACATGCATATCTATATATATGTATACACGCACACACACCACACACACACGCACACATACACACACACACACGCACGCATGCACACACACACCACACACACACACACACACACACACACACACACACACACACACACACACACTCTCACATACACACACACACACACACACACAAACATACACATATATATGTTATATACATACATACATATATATATATATATATATATATATATATATATATATATATATATATATATATATATATATATGTATGTATGTATATACATACGTACACACAAGCATACATGAATGCATACATCCAGGGAGATTTAAATCAAAATCTATTGTCATTCTTATATTAAAAAACATACACCCATAGGCTTCACCTAAGCCGAGTGGCCAACTTACTTTTATCCTCGATTCTCCATCACTGTTTCATATATATTACATAGAGCGTCTTCTCTTTATTTTACTATACATTTGAAAACGTTCTAGAGCCAATGACATTTGCATGACCTGAGGATATCGCTGTGTGACCTCTGCCTAAGGTACTTGTTCTTACGAAAGGTCACAATGTGTTCCTTTGAGTTGCTTTCCAATATATAAAAGGTAGAAGATGATAGAATATGAATTCAATTACATACTGCACTAGCAAAAAGCTTATTCAATTAGATGTTAAGGTTATTTTTGTGGTTATTTATTTTCTTCATTTACTTTTGTTTTGTTTTTTTCATTGGTCATATATAATTTCATTTTTATTTCCACTGCTTACATTGTTTGTTTAATATGTATATATTTTTGCCTTTACCTTTGATTCAGCTTCTACATTTTTATTTCATTAATATTTTACTTAATTCCTTTCATTTCACATTTTTTAATCTACCCTTTTGACATTAATTTTCACTGACATTTCACTGACAAAAGTTTTCCAGAGCGTGTTCTATACTAGAAGCTCAGTTCTATTGCAGATTTATTAGCTTCAAACGTCTTCCATTTCAGTTGCAAAATTCTGTGCAAGACAAATGAACCATCTTAATGTAATATCTTGCCATTATGCCGCATCTTATACTC
>NC_091562.1:28870418-28875418 GCF_042767895.1 Penaeus vannamei
CCTTTCTCATAATACTTATCGGTACTAGGTTTAATACTTCTTCGGGGCATACAATCAAGGCGTAGGCTCCGGACTTCACCAGACCTCTGCACGTCACTGCTTCACCTACACAAAACATGAGCAAAACACAAACTCATCAACAGCCAAACCTTATCACACTTTGGCGCAAACGCAATACAGTATCTCCTCACTAAAGAAACACAAATACCATGATTAAACAGAGTATATCTCAAACGACCCTTCAGCGGACACCAAACCATCACTCGACACTACACACACACGCAAACATCACCAAACCATCAATAAAAAAACAGACATCTATGCTAACTAACTGGTACCCTACGCCATCACACACCTCTATGAGGAATACACGACCTTGGCAGACAACATCACAACATCACCCCCAGTAAAAGTGTCGTCCAACCTGCATGTTATGGGCTTCCCTATGAAGGGAAGCCCGGGGTTCCTGATCAACAACAGATACTCCAGGAGCCTCATCTTGAAGTTTAATTATATTTTTCTTCAGACATGACTATTAAACACTGCTTGCGTTTTACCCATGTTCATTTTCCTTTTTTCAAATTTTCTGTTGACATCATTGAGCGTGTGGATCTGTGTATATGTATATATGAACGCAAAAGAGGAAATGTAATGAAAAACAATTTTGATAAACAATAGTTAGAAGTGCTGAAAAGGATGGTCGAGAAGTGGGTTTATAATTTCTCCTGAAACAAATTTTCATTTATTTAAACGCCCGTTTTAATTTTCTATAATCATAAACGGGAGCATAGGTCTATGCGGAGAATAATGATTATCAAAATACATACAAAACAACGAAAAAGAAAGAAAAGATAGAAAGGATAGAAAGAAAAATATTTACTCACACGCACACACACACACGTGTGTGCAAGTATGTATTTATATTTATCAAATAATTTATAATTTTCCATTCTTTATTTTCTACATTTCACGAAAGGAGTATTAAACACCCCGAAAACCCATTGTGTGAACAGCCCTTCATGTATTTATAAACAACACCATAAACCAAAACAAAACATCTATACATGACTGGAACTCCAGTCTCCCACAACACCTCCGTGACAATGAAGAAGAAGATAGCAATTTCGAATTCCAGAAACTTCGCCTCAACTTCATCCTGGTCCCGAAGAGCCACGAGAGAACATTTCCCGGAAAATCGATCATTCGCCTCGCAGAACCGGCGAAGGAGAGACGGACCTTGCCGGAAGAACGGGGTCTCGGTCTGGCTCGGCTTTGGTTGGTCGGATATTTGAAGGTGTGAGTTGTGGATGCTTGGTTATACGGGATTTTATTTTTGGTTTATTTAGTGTCTGAAACGTGAGTTTTATTTACATTTCATAAATTTGATTCATTTTAATCTTATTCATTATTTTGTTGATTATTTTTAATTAATCTTTGTTATTATTATTTCCATTCATATCTTTTATCTATTTTACCCATGATTTAATTTACTTATTCAATGGTGTATAGTATGATTCTTATTTTCATCAAAATGTATAACTTTGTCGGCAACTGGTTTCTTATTAATATAACAATTATTATACCTGTATTTTAAGGTATTTGATAATTTACATATTTTTTATGTATTTTATATTGTATGTCTCTACTTGTGTATGTTAATTAATTTTCCGTTTTATAATCTATGAGTAAACATCATTGTTTTCATACATGGATTAGACTTCACATCAATCTCTCTCTCTTTCCCTTTCTGCCACCCCCTCTCTCTCTCCACACACACACACCCACACCCACACGCACACACACACGCACACACATACAGACATATCTATACTCATACACATACACTCACACATATATATATTCTCTCTCTCTCTCACATCCACACCCACACACACGCACATGTACACACACACGTATCACACACACACACACACACACACACACACACACACATATATATATATATATATATATATATATATATATATATATATATATATATATATATATATATACTCACACACACACACATATTCTCACACCCACACACACACACACATACACACACACATATATATAATTGTAGCATCTATAACTTACCATCAAGTTTCTTTGTATCACTGTGGTTATATCTTTCCTCCTCAACCTGAGGACTGCCTTTCCGGGAAAGGCTAGATAAGTAGCAACTCGAGGTGGTCATGATGTCAGATTTTGATGACGTCACAAAAGTTGCGATTCTGTTTTTTGGAAAAAGCACAGGGTTTTTATTTTGATGATGGCGGTACCAACGAACTTGCCGGATAGCCCGCTCTGCTAGAAAGAATTATGTCAAAAGGGGATGGACAATTTTATTGCGAAATTGATGATGATAATCTTTCATTCGAATCAGCTATAAGAAATTACGAAATTCGTGCACTACTGGATATGGTCGATCATTTTGGTCTTTTCAATTTTCAAATAGGATGGAAAATAACGCTTTAAATGGTTATATTTTCATTGACCAAATAGTCCTGTGGATGAGAAGAGTGGGCGATTATGTTTATGCATGAATGATTTCCATGTGGGAGGCGAGCCAAAAGCCTATATTTTTTATTCAGCTTGAATGAATTAAGTATACATACTTTTATTAATACCTCCAAGCACTCGAAAGGTATTTTATTTAATGTGTAGGATACCAGGC
Organism: Penaeus vannamei; assembly: GCF_042767895.1. Lineage (NCBI taxonomy): Eukaryota > Metazoa > Arthropoda > Malacostraca > Decapoda > Penaeidae > Penaeus > Penaeus vannamei. The sequence goes on from NC_091562.1 coordinate 28,873,099, forward strand.
AAACTGTGAAGTCAAATACGCCTGAAAGGCCATTGAAACTTTAACACTATTGGATATTGTACAAAATGTAATTATGAACATGTGCTATTCTAAACAAAAAGAAGAAAAAGCCCGGCCTGGTATCCTACATATGAAATAAAATACGTTTCATTCATTCATTGAGAAACTAATAAAAGTAGACATACTTAATTCCTTGAAGCTGAGTAAAAAATAATAGGCCTATGGATTGACTCCCACTGCGAGCAATTCCACTATAGAATCATTCATGCATAAACGTAATCGGCCACTCTTCTTATCCACAGGGCTATTTCGATGATTGTTCAAGGAAGATATAACCATTAGAATTATTATCTTTCATCCTTTTTGAAAACTGAAACGACCAAAATGAATAATAAACCCTATGTGCTTTCTCCAAAAACAGAATCGCAACTTTTGTGACGCCATCAAAATCTGACGTCATGACCTCCTCTAGTTGATACTGATCTAGCCTTTCCCCTGCCTTTCCTTCCCAGCTGTGATGTAACAGCTGTATGATAATAGAATCGATGATTTCTCGGTCAGCTGATTGATAGTTCAAAGGACTAGCTGATTGGATTTAAACGTTATAAATGCATACTCTTCTGATATCCCTTGGATCATATTTGTCAAATATAAGCTTTATTTTGAACAGTTTTGTCACAGTCAGTTAATACTTTTTATTTACTTATTTTTAATTATTCATTTTTTTTACTTATCGGATACTAATTTGAATTATGTAAATTGTCTTTCGTTTTGTTTTTTGTTAATATGGACCGAGCACTTGAGAAGACCATTGTATTTCATGAAGAGCATAAAACTATTTTTATTACACATTATACTGTCTATGGTTTTCTATGTAACCCATGTATTATCAAATATTGTAGGATATTTATCACTAATGTACCTTATATCACAAAATATGTCTCTGTTAAAACAACTAAATAACAACAACAAAAAATAAATTAATGGAAAACCTAAAATACATAAAATTATTTTCACTTACTAACTTCACAATATAAAACCATTTACGAAAAATTGACACGCGAGAAAAGGTCATTATTCTTGAGACACTGACAAGGAACGGAAGCAGAAGTCATCATGCAGAGGATCGAACGCATCACGGTGATTTATGAGAGGGATTCCCCAAAACATCGAGTGTCGAAACCCTTGAGACTGGCTTGGTTCTTGTCGTAGGTTATGTTTTATGATTCTATGTTTTATGGGTCTAGAGATAAAGTTTATTTGTTTGCTTGTTACTTGTCTAAAGTTCTGTTTATTATTTTATTTCTGTTATTATCACTATTATAATTTTTGTTAACAATATCATTATCATCATTAATTTTATGAACATTATCGTTAGTATCATTATTTTATGAGTATTATCATTATCATTATTGTTTATTATTATCATTATTGTTATTATTATTTTCATTATTATCATCATAATGATAATAGTAATAATGATTATTATTACGAATATTATCATTATTATGATTATTATTATTGTTATAATTATTATTGTTTTCATTATTATTATTATAAGTGGCATTAGTATCATTATCATTATTATTATTATCATTATTATTAGTAGTATTATTTTCATTTCTATTATTATGATTATCATCTTCATTATTGTCATTATCATTGATCTGATTATTATTGTATTTAATATTATTATTGTTGTTGTTGCTGTTGCTACCATGATCATTATTATTAACATAATTATTATCATTGTTATTGTTATCATTAATATTATTGTTATTATCATTATTATTTTTATTATCATTATTATTATAAGTATAATTATATCATCAATTTTATTACCATTATGGGTATTATTATCATTACTATTATCATTATAGTTTTATTATTATTATCTTTATTTTCATTATTATTACCATTATTTTCATTATCATTATCATTATTTTCATTATTATCATCATTATCTAAAAAGTCAAAGTTGATCCCGCATCCATTTGGGGGACATGTTCGTAAAGAAACATGCATACTGGCCGGAATTGCAAAGCAAGAGCTCTACCACTGAGCTATGCTATGTTAATGATGATAACAGTAATAATAATGATAATAATAAAAATAATAATAAAAGTAAAAACTATAATAATAATGACAAAGCTAAAATGATAATGATAATAAAACTAATAATGATAATAATAATAATAATGATAATAATAATAATAATATTAATAATAATGATAATAATGATAATGATAATAATAATAATAATAATAATAATAATAAGGATAATAATAATAATAAAAATAATGATAATAATAATAATGAT
>NC_091562.1:28890418-28902918 GCF_042767895.1 Penaeus vannamei
ATATATATATATATATATATATATATCAGGTGAAAATCAGTCCTGATTTTGTTAGGTGTCTATATGTCTGTCAATTATGTCTGTTAATATATATTTGTTATCAATTCATCAGATCTTCAGTCATATATATATATATATATATATATATATATATATATATATATATATATATATATATATATACTTCAAAATATATCTGAGGGACACGATGGATATAAGGTATTATCTACAATTGTCCATTACATTTTCATAATAATCGCAATGATAACGATGGTTGGAGGAATAAGATGATTGGAGGAATAAACTTTATACGAATGATAATAATAATGATGCTGATGGCGATGATAATGATCATAGTTATAATTATAATAAAACTACCGATAACGATAAAGATAACAGTACTAAAAAAGCGTCACGAACACTCAAAATAGGCATGCCAGAAATAACAGAATAATTGCAATGGCCTTACTTTACTTCAACTGAATCTGTCAACAGCGAGCTTAAGATAGTGACCAGTCAGTTTGCATTACACGGGGGCTTTGAATCAAGACACGAGGATATTAGGGGTGACAGTGATTCATTAGATAAGGAGAGTGAATTAGCAAAGAGATGGACTGACAGGGAAGAAATGTTTGAGTTTCTGTTAATTGCGTTTGATGTTTTGTATAATTAGTATATTATGTGAAGGATTTGTTTTTCTCTTATAGCTATTTGTACAGTTTTATGTAATGAGGGTTTTCATTAGACGCAATCTTCTCTTCAGTGCTTCCAGCCAAAAAAAAAAAAAAAAAAAGAAGAAAAAAAAATAAATAAAAATAAAAAAATAAAAATAAATAAATAAAAAGTTATCAAAGAAAGGAAACGCGTCCGCATGCACGCTCAGGGAGTCTCCACTCATATAGCTATAGTTCACGACCCGAAATACTTTCTTTTCAAACATTTAGCAAAACTGATAGAGAAAGATAGATAAATGGACAAGGATAGGAAGAGGCAAAATCCTGGCGTATCTGGAAATAAGAATCACATATTCTTAGTTTTCGTCCCCTGTGAAACGCTGTCGACATTAAAACCCTCCAGAGGCCGTGTAAAGAAAAAAGAAAGAAAAAAAAAAAGGATAAAGATATTCTAATGCAGAGAAAAGTACCCGAGATGAAGAAAATCTCCTGAGAGGATAATGGGCAGGGGAAGGAAGAGCAGGAAAGGGAGTGGGATCTGCGAGCCATAAATTCCCTAGTTACCAGAGATTTAGGGGAGATTACCCTAGACTCCGAAATTAGCCCGGGGTTCATGTTCTATTCCGTCATTTACTTATTCATCTGATCTATTTCTATGTAGCGTGGGGGTATGCCCGGCAATGTGTATTTATAGAATAAGCTCCCCTATTTTTGTGGTGTGGTTATTACTCTATATATATCATATCATATATTATATATATGTATATATAGATTTTATATATACATATTATACACATAACACACACACACGTACACGTGTATATATGCATAAGTATATATGTATATATAAACACACACCAAATATACATACATATACATATATAGGTATTCACACACACAGACTGACAGACGGGCTCACACACACACACACACACACACACACACTCACACACACACATACACACACACATGTACACACACACACACACACATGTACACACACACACACACATACACACACACACACACACACACACACACACTCTCTCTCTCTCTCTCTCACACACACACACACATGAATTCGTACACAAAGAAATGTTTACAGTCGGAATGGGTTCAAATGTAACATTAACGCAAACCGATTTAGCTCCCTCCGCCACAGAGGGATAACACCAAATATGGTATACTTGTAGCAGATCAAAGTATCAGCATGACACACATACAGTTTAATCCTTCTATACAATCCTTCTATATACCCTTACTGTGGTTTCTTAATCCTTTTCACTGGCTTCGTCTGATCCTTTTTACACTGGATTTATCTTATCCTGTTCCATGGATTTATTTGCACATACCCCTTCCATCAAACAGATTTTCACTACGGGGTGTCGGTCTTCACCAGCAGCCGTATGTAATCTCAACGTCCTCACTAATCCATCTTTTCCAGGGTACGTTTTCATTTATACGTATTAGGGGGGTTTAGGTCATCAAAACTAATCTCTTACTTTAGTACAAAATTTGACTGATAACTTGCTTCCTGGTGAATAGTAACCAAATATTCTTTCTGTCATCTTTCATCTTCTGTCAGGTGACAATGACGCCACCAACTGGTCATGAGGACCACTAATTAGAAGACACATTAAAACCATTAGTAAATAATTAGAGGTCAATAGGACCATCTGATACCGGTACAAATGGTTTTGAATTCAACGAAGTCTCATCGTCATCTACCGGAAGGTTTAAAATGAACCGCCATGCCTCTCCATTATTATTATGTAGAGTCAGTCTTACAGAAAATTGTGGCAAGTCTTTCATTATCTAGATTCAAGAGCCTGTTTCTAATGAATTAATTCATAACGATTGCCACCGAGCAAAATACACGTTTCCATACACTACTTGTGTGAAAAGCATGAGATGGGTTGTACTCCTACCTTAATTTGATTCAAAATACGATTGTATATCTGCATTAGACACACGCTCAGCAAAACAATTAATCATCATCTGTTTCAGCTTCAATGTGATTTTTCCCCTAAAATCCACTCGTCTCTTTTCCACCAATTTATTCTACAGTTATCCCATACTTATCACAGTTATATTCACATTGAGGAGTGAGGAGGTTGGAATAATAAATTCAATGAAATTACAAATAATTCTATTTCATCACAAACAATTCACTGTACACGAATTTGTAAAGCCGTTTCAAGTAAATAATGTGAACTCTACATATAGCAATGGTTCATCATCCGGCGTTAGGCAGTGCCATTAACAGCAAGTATTTACTCTCAAACATCACTGAGTCCACATCGTGCAATTCTGCTCACTCCCAAGGTCTACTCCGGTTGTGAGGCACACAACAAATTAACAACGTATTCGGTAAATAATATGCAAACACTTCCATTTTTACTATCAGTCCCGGGTAGTTTGCACCCAAGGTACTTTATATGTTTGGCAAATTATGCAGCAACCATCGAAATTGTCGAGTTAGAAGTCTGCTGCTATGCCTCTCTCACACTCAGAGGATACCTTGGATTTGCAAGCCACTATCGATAACTTGTTATTCAGCTTTATTTGTTCTCATTGGCATGTCTGACTGCTATGCCAACATTTGCCAAGTAGCTGTGGCAAGCCGATCCATTTATCGTACACCAATGTTGAAAGATATTTTAAGCTGGTACTTCTAAAAAAAAAAAAAAAAAAAAAAAAAAAGTGCAGTACTTCAGATCTATTGTTAGGGGTTCCACGAGAACTTTTCTGTTAGAAGTCTTCGCATAGACTTGCAGTTACCACAGTCAACAAATAGATCAAAATTTGTAAAACTGCCATATTTGGGCGGTCTTAGTTTGAACTCAGAAACTCATGAAACCAAATCCTCCAAAAATATTCAACCCACTAATCAGTTTTCAGAGTATGTTTTTTAGTGTATGTTTAACTGATTTATTTATTTATACATCAATATGTATTATATATTCTAAACAAAAGAAAAAATACAACTCTAAAGTATGTTGACTTGTTCTCTCCTATTTTTCTTATCCTATCATTCTAGGTACATGGTTTCAACCCTAGGATAGATGCGTCATCATACTCCTCAGCAAAGAGAGGACACCCTCTGCCTTTATAACCAATCCTTTAACACTATTTCTTTCAAAATTTCGACTTCACAACCAAACAAATTTGACCTGATCATAGTCGCATCTCTTTAACATCAACACGAAACCAGAGCTCAACAGCGCAACTACTGCCACCACCTTATACACAGCCATACGTGAAGATAATAACACAGTCATTCGATGCATCGATTTGACATTTCTTTCTGGGGCTTCAGATATCGCGAACTGGCATTTAAATTTAAAATACAACGAAAAAAAATGACTAGCAATAAAAAAATCGAGACGGTTGTGATGATAAAGATATGAAGTATACATAATGAAATATAAAAGTTTGTGGTAAGAAATACAAGAATGAGTAAAGAATGAATGAAATGATTACGAAAATCAGCAATAACATTCATGTTGTTATATTAAAAATAACTAATGATAACATTACTAGTAATGCTAACGTTAATAGTTATAATGCTGATAATAGGAATGCTAATCAAGAATAGATACAATAGTATTAATGATAGTAAATAACAACTGATAAAGATAGTAGTAATGATAACCATAAACATTTGAAATATTAATAGTGATATTCCTAATAATGATTATAATGAAAGTAACAACAATAAAAATTCTGAAGAGGATAATACAAAGAATAATAACAGTGATAATGATAATAAAATTGATGACTATGGCGATAGCGATGACAGTAGTAGCAGGACTGATAGTGATTATAATAGTCATAATTATGATAATTATAATTTCAAAAGTGATAATAATAATAATAATAATAATTATAATGATTCTCGTCATCCCGTCAGCATTTTTATTATTATGATATGGTAATACCAATAGTAATATTAATATCATTAGTATTAATGATCATAACACCAACAACATCGACTTCATACTAAAAAATAACAAGCAAGAAACGAGAGCGAAAAAAGAGAGAGAGAAAAAAAACAAAAACAAAAAAACAGAGAAATGAGGAGGAAGCAAAAACGGATGATCCATGAAGCCAGCTACTAGTAGGCGAACGATAAAAGGTCACCTTAATCAGCAGTTTAAGGATTACCAGTTCGTTTTCTTCCTGTTCAACCTCCTGGGTCTTGCCTGCTGGGGGAGTGGAAGTGTGTTCGTGGTTGTGTGTAATGTGACTCTCTCTCTCTCTCTCTCTCTCTCTCTCTCTCTCTCTCTCTCTCTCTCTCTCTCTCTCTCTCTCTCTCTCTCTCTCTCTCTCTCTCTCTCTCTCTCTCTCTCTCTGTGTGTGTGTGTTTGTGTGTGTGTGTGTCTGTCTGTGTGTGTGTGTGTGTGTGTGTGTGTGTGTGTGTGTGTGTGTGTGTGTGTGTGTGTGTGTGTGTGTGTGTGTGTTTATCCTTTTATTCTTGAATTTTATCGTTATTGCATTCGTGATGCTGTTGAATATTATCATTATTATTAGGTTATCATTATTCAGTTTCGTATTATAATTTTATTACCTTATTATGCTATTATTATTTTTCTAGAACATTTTTGATCACTATATTTATTTACGTTACCGTAGTGGTTGCTATTATCACATTTATTTTTAGCATCCGGAATGTAAGTGCTCTGACCATGACCCCTACCATATATATATATATACCATATATCACCATTAATATACAAAATTCATATATTATGTAATTAATAAGAAATATATATTATTTAATTATATAACAGCGGTGCTATTCACATCTCATCATCTCGTAAGAATTCCAAAAAGTTTTCGAGGACGGAACAAAGTATCCTAACTTACAGCGGGTAAAACTTCCTCTGAAAAGTATCATATTTTGGGAAGTTTAACCGGCAGAAAGGAATTATTAACTTGACCTCACACTTGGTCTCACTATTCCTCGCTTGACATTTGTGCTATTTCTGTCCATTTTAAGAATTAATGTTCGGATGGGTCTTAGAGTGATATATATATAGTATGGATGTTTGAGTTGATTGAAGACCGAAATGGGTAGAATTGATTTTGGAATAATAGGTAGACTTGCTTTTAGATTTGAATTTAGAGTTGCCATTAGAATGAAATATAAAATTGAATTGACTGGATTTTAAATTTTAAATTTTCGACAAATATTCACTTATATTTACGTTATTTCTTGGGCTTTAAAGTTATTAATTCCCATTTGTACCTAGTTTTACATCTGTTACAGTGAGATTTTGCTCAATGTTATTTAGTAATATATTTTTAGTATATATTTTTCTCTACGGACTGTGTACGTATTAACCTGACATGCCTTAAATTCTAGGAAAATATGCAGATAAAATGATATTCATGATATTCAGTGGCTGATGTTTAGTGCCCAGCGTGTTTCAAGCCTTGTCTGATAGGGTCTTCGGTCGCTTCATTAATCTTCGTGTGATGCCTTCCAAGTCGTCCTTGTTACGCCTATTGCAGCCTCTTCCCCTTCTCCTTCCTCCTCCCTATTCCCCTCTTCCTCCTCTCTCCTTTCTTTCTTCCCCTTCCCCCACTTCCTCCTCCCTACCCCCATCCTATTCTTCCCCTTTCCCCCTCTCCTTCTTCCTCTCTAACCCCCTTCTTCCGTCCCCTCCCCCCACTTCCTCCTCCCTACCCACCCTCTTCCTCCTCCCATTCCCATTCTCTTCCTTCCCCCCTCCTCCTTTCTACCTAATCAACCTTCCTAGTTGACCCCACCTGCTCTTTCCCCTCCACTATTAGTTTATTTTTTTCCCTTTTTTCTAATCCCTGCTTAATAAGGTCCGTCTCATATACTTGTTTTCTTTTGATTTTCGATTTTTAGCTGTAGACTTTTAAGCTCCTTGCCATTTTATCCTTAACTATACAAATTCTCATAAAACAAACAAACAAATAAACAAAAAAACATTCATTTTATGAGATATAGCAAAAGTAAACCAATAACCAAATAAATGAAAACAAATAGATAAATTAATGAACTAGATATTGAAAAAGTCTCACCAAAAATCAAGAGAAGCTTATATAAACTCAAGATTCTCCCAAAGCAGCGATTCCGACCACAGACGAATACCAGCCGGTCTCCTTATGCTTATGTTCCCAGGACAATCCAATTTCCCTTATCCGGGGTTTGAAGTCCTGTGTGAGTGGTCCTTGAATTATCGCAATTATCCTACCACTCTGTTAGCTGTAATGGATCGTTTGGTATTGCGAGTATCATGATTATTATGTTGTAGGCATTAAATTATAATTATTGGCATTATTATCGTTGTCAGTATCATCATCAGTGATGATAATGGCAGTAGTTGTAAAATCATAGTAACAGTATTTATTATCATTTCATCTAATCATCATAGTCTTCTCCCTGTTTTTTTCTTATTTTTTCTTTAGTCTCGCTTCATTTGTTGCTCAGAATATATTCGATCCGAGAATCCGAGAACGCCATCGACCCATTGCCCACATGAGACTCTGTTGCTCGTCTTTGATGAGGACCGCCATTCAATATCATTCTGTGAACCGGGGAATCTATCTCTCTGTATGTTTGGGTCTATATCTGCGTCTGTATATCCATGGCTAGATGTATCTTCGGGCATATGTCTACACACACACACACACACGCACGCACACACACACACACACACACACACACACACACACACACACACACACACACACACACACACACACACACACACACACACATATATATATATATATATATATATATATATATATATATACATGTGTGTGTGTGTGTGTGAGTGTGAGTGTGTGTGTGTGTGTGTGTGTGTGTGTGTGTGTGTGTGTGTGTGTATAAATTACTGAATATGTATATTTAGTATATGTATATATAAATATATATATACAAATTAATAACTGAATGTATATATATATATATATATATATATATATATATATATATATATATATATGTGTGTGTGTGTGTGTGTGTGTGTGTGTGTGTGTGTGTGTGTGTGTGTGTGTATGTATGTGTGTGTGTAAACACATATTCATGTGTAATATATATATATATATATATATATATATATATATATATATATATATATATGTATATATATATACATTTATACATATATACACACCCATGTGCGCACACACACACACACACACACGCATATATGTATGTCTATATATATATGTATATGCAAATATATTATATATATATATACATATATACATATATATATATATATATATATATATATATATATATATATATATACATATATATATATATATATAAATGTGTGTACATATATATATATATATATATATATATATATATATATATATATATATATATATATATATATATATATATAAACACATACATATGTATGTATATATGTGTAAGTATAAATACATTGTATAGATACATTTAAACATATAGTTATGTGTGGGGCCAGAGAGAAAGAGAGAGAGAGAGAGAGAGAGAGAGAGAGAGAGAGAGAGAGAGAGAGAGAGAGAGAGAGAGAGAGAGAGAGAGAGAGAGAGAGAGAGAGAGAGAGAAGAGACGAGAAGAGACGAGAATTGAAGAGCAGAGAGAAAGAGAGAAAGGCAGATAGGAGCTACAAACGCAGAAAAAAATTGAGTGAAGAGAAGCAGAAATGGCGATGAAATCCACCCGCGTCGCACACTGCCATTCTCCACAAAGTCAAATCCAAAGAGGCTTAACACCAATAAGACAGCATCCACTTAATAGAAAATTCTAAGATCGAGCTAAGCCGGCGCTCTCTTTGGACAAAGCCGATCCCTCCCCCACAAACCGCCGTGTGTAATGCTGTCATACGTTCTCTTTCGTTTCCCCTTTCGAGAGGGCTTCGCTCACGCTCTCTCGCTCTTTCTTCCTGCATCGGGCTAAGGCTGTTGAGCACATACACGTGAACGCGCATGGGGGGGGAGGGGGGGGGTAGAGGGATGGGTAAGGTAGATGGGGGAGGGAGCTGGGGAGGAGGTGGGTGGAGATGGGGAGGTGGAGGGAGCGGGTGGTGGTAGGGAGGGAGGGAGGAGGGAGAGCGAAGGTGGTAGGTCAATTAGGTGGAAGGGGGGAGGGGGAAGGAAGAGAATGGGAAGGGGGGGTCGGGAGGAGGAAGGAGAGGGGGAGGGGTGCGATAGGCGTAACAAGGACGACTTGGAAGGAAAAGCAGGAGGTCGTGGGCGGGAGGGAAGCGATACAAGTGCCGGCTGCGTCAGCTCGAGAAACCACTTGTCTGAGCGTCACGTGGCCGTCGTGTTATTTAAAAGAAACAACAGCATGATTCTATGCTTTGTTTTGCTTTAGTCACGTATGCTGTACTTTCATTCGTTTCACATTCATTTCGTGGGTTAATCGGTTCATTGATTTATCCTTTGTTGTTTTTTTCTACAAAATTATATAGTTAATAGTGGATGCTTTTGAACCTTCGTTAACCACGACCCAGAGGCCAGAAATAAACAGAATATGCTTATGCATTTATATAATCCAATTAAAAGGATTTATCGCCATTATCTGCTACATAACCTCACTGTCTTAAAAAAGGGAGGTAGACTTGCGTTATTCGATACTATTCTTAGGCTTTGACAGAGGTTTGCACTGTCAACTCTTTCTAGTTTCGGACTTACATATACATATACATCTTTTCGTATTAAAGTGTATCATTATGTATCTCTTACTTTTTCACCTTGACCATAAAACCTACCCTCATTTTATATGGACCTTTTTTTAGATGTTCCCCACTGATTTTGAGGTCTCAACCCTTCCCTTCCCCTTTCTTCTTTATTTCGTGTTATTTATCTCCTTAATTCCTCGTTATATGAAATCTCTCCCTAGTAAGCGAGGGTTGTGAAATCACTCCCTGTAATGAAGAAGGAAGGATGTGTATTTTTTCTTGTAAGTTTCTGACCTGAACGAAAAGGATAGTGAATGTATGAATCAATAAACAGAAATTAGATATGTATATGAATAGACAGACAGACAGACAGACAGACAGACAGACAGACAGACAGACAGACAGACAGACAGACAGACAGACAGACAGACAGACAGACAGACAGACAAACAAACAACCAAACAGACGGACAAACAAACAAACAACCAAACAGACAGACAGACAGACAGACTAACAGACAGACAGACGGGCGGACAAGCACACACACACACACACACACGCCGATAGATAGACATGTAAATAAGTAGAAAAATGGATTGGTAGACACCTTAAAATGTCATTGAACTGACATTATTGATTAATTTACAAGCAAGTCTTCATTTCACATTCTCAAGGGCACAGATCCTACTTCTGGCTCTCAGTGCCTCGGATAAAGAACGTAACAGAAAGGAAGAAGAGAGACAGAATGAGCAACAAGAATCGAACGAAGAGAAGGAAGAGAAAGAAAGAGAAAAGGGAGAACAGAGACAGAATAAGAATGAATAACAAGAATCGAACGAGAAAAGAAAGAGAGAAGGGAGAATAAGGACAAGGAAAAACACAGGTAACACGAACAAAAGAAACAAAAGGGGAGGGGAGAAAAAGGGCATGAAAAAAGAGTAAATGCGGAACAAGAATCCAGGAAAGAAGAAGAGAAACAGAAAATGAAGGAATGAGTAATAAAGATGGGGAATAAAAACGAAAAAGAGGGGAAGGGAAAGAGATAGGATATAAGGATAGAATAAAGAACAAAGTTAAATATAGAGGGAAAGCTGGGGGAAATAACAAGGATAAACAATAGATAAAGTTGGAACAACAACAACAAAAAAAGATGAGGAGGGAAGCAACAAGAGAGGAAGAGAAAAAGAAAGAAAGAAAAAAAAAACATCGGGAAGATTTAGGGAAACAAGAATAAAAGAATGAAAAGAATAAAAAGAAAAACAAAATAAGTAACAAATCAAAACGCATTTAAAGATACGAATAATACCACCTCCTCCCCCCCATACCAAAAAGAAGAGGAAGAAGAAGAAAACGAGACAAGGAACATAAAGTGAAGCAAAATGAAGTGAAACGAAGTGAAGTGAAGTAAGTCAAAACCCGCCGTTATCCCACAAACCCATCCAGGTTAACACTCGCAAAATAAATCGGGTGGGGGAGGGGGAGGGGAGGGGGAGGGTAGGGGGCGATCAGCTGTTGCCATCTTCGGCGTCTCTGAATTCCCTCACTCTCGCATACACAGGTTTCTCTCGGCCGCGCCCATCCGGACTGCTCTGCGCTGCTGCTCCGCCCGGCGAGTTTGCGCTTCTGCAGCTAAGTCGGCGGTCACGTGGTCACGTGTCACGCCTGATGCAATCTCGAGAAAGGAGGGGGTGTGGGATCGCAATTGCTGCTAATCCTCTGGTGATATTACTATTGCTACGCCATTACTATTACTGCTACTTCTCCGGCTACTTCTACTTCTACTTCTAGTGCTGCTGCTGCTACTAAAACTACGGCTACTACTGTTGCTAGTACGACGACTACTACTACTACTGCTGCTACTACGACTACTACTACTGCTATTACTACGGCTAATACTACTGCTAATTCTACTACTACTACTACGACTACTACTACTGCTACTACTACGACTACTACTAGTATTAGTATTACTGCTACTACTGCTACTAGACTGATTACTACTACTACTACTACTACTTATCCTCCTCATTATCATCATTTGTCTTTGTCATCAATCAACTGTCTCTTGACTCATCAATATCCTTTTGCAATTAATCTTCCTCCCTATCATTAATTCCTCCTACCTTGCCTTCCTTCAACCTTTGAATTTCCTATGTGAAGGTAGTGAGAGACGAAAATCATCAATAAGTCAACAGAAAAACGCACTTGATATATCACACATTTCCTTTTTTATGACGATGCATTTCAATAAAATTGAAATGTTTCTGTTTTCAAAAATCCTCTTAGAATATCTTTAACCAACGAATACCCTGATTTTTTTTCTATTCATGTATTTATTTATTCTTTACTCAAGCATTTATTACGATCTCTCTCTTCTTGCAAATATAAACTTTACATTGCAACGGCACCATTTCAGAAAGATAAGAATTCGTATTGCACATCAGTTGATTCACATCCATTCCTTCTAAAAGTGAGATCACACACAAATCCCTTGCAATATTCAACTCCATATTACATGCCAAGCAACTCCTCTCATGTAGATAGATTTATGAAGGAAACTGAATTAACTACACCACGCGACATTATCTCAGGAAGGAACAAAAATGAGAAAGGTTTCAGGACAAAGGATGTCGCTTGGATTTCTTATTTTGAAAAGTCATTCTTTCCAGTTTTATTTTCTATATTTGTCCAAGTGAACTCTTGCTCTTTATCATCATTATATCTATGAGTAATTATTATGAGCGTGCTAATTGCTATAATCATCGTCATTATTATTGTTACTATTCTCATAACTAATATCATTGGTACTATTATTAGTCCTTCTGCTATTAGCATTCTAATTACTGCCATTAATGTTACTGTTCTTATTACTACTGTTATTTTTTTCTGTTCTTAATACTACTTTCATTATCACCATTACTTTATCGTCATTATAGTCATTATCATCACTACCGTCATTATCATTTTATTCACACTCATTATCATATTTTTATTTATTTATTTATTTATTATCATTATTATTGCAGCAACGCTTTGCAAGTTTCGGCTGTTTACAGATCCTTGTCTAGCTGAGGCGCCCGTGCATCATAGTCGATCAATATCACTCTCGCTTCAAGTGATGTAACAAGTTGTTGTGAAAACTCATTTTTGCTCCAATAGTGTC
>NC_091562.1:28922918-28927918 GCF_042767895.1 Penaeus vannamei
GTGTGTGTGTGTGTGTGTGTGTGTGTGTGTGTGAGTGTGTGTGTGTGTGTGTGTGTGTGTGTGTATGTATATTTATGGACACATACATACATATATATATATATATATATATATATATATATATATGTATATATATATATATATATGTATATATGTGAGTGTGTGTGTGGTGTGTGTGTGTGTTTGTTTGTGTGTGAGTGTGTGAGTGTGTATGTGTTTGTTTGTGTGTGTGTGTGTGTGTGTGCGCGCGCGCGTGTGTGTGTGTGTGCGCGCGCGCGCGTGTGTGTATACATACATACACATATATACAGACAGACAGCCAACAGGGACGTAAGCATCATTATCAGTACCTTATCCTGCTTTGTAATTAAAAACGATTTTCTCAGCATTTGCTAAGATATCCATTTTCTTATTTACTGGTATATCTGTAATAAGCGTATCTCTAGATTTTCTTCCATCATTTTGGCAGTGTTTTTTTTTTTATTTTTTCTTTCGTTCCTATTTTTTATAATCAGGAAAATGTTTCTATAGCTTTTGTATAGAGCATAGAGCAATAGAGAATTAATTTTTCGTACCTTTCATACACTGATATTTCATTCATTTCAGGAAAATAACTACTCTTTGGGGTAGTGTTATTAGTAAAATACAATATTCAGCACTTAAATCTCAACGAAATTCATGCTACAAATAAAATATACTCTATTTTGTTTTAAAAAGAATATAACTGGAAGGATTTTGTTAATTTTGCAGAAATTTAATGAGGCAAGTATTGTTTCTACAAAATGGTAATCATTCTTATGAAATATGTATTGAAACAATAATAATTATATTTTTCCTAAATTAATTATTTCTTTAAACGTTGTCGTTAAGCAAAAAGGGACAAAATTATTACATATAATGCATATTTTCAAAATGATTAGTTACAGAAAAGGAAAGAAAAGCGATAAAAGGGAAAGAATAAATAAAGACAAATGTGAATGAAGATAAAAAAAAATTGGGAAAAGGCATAAAACGGCGGAGGACAATAAAGAAGAAAGAAAGATAGAAAGACGGCATAATCATTATGATATGGAAGGGACACAATTTATACTATAGATTTTGAAGCAACTTGTAAGAGAAGTATAGAAGATGAGAATTATTGATGTGAACTGATAAAGGACGATAATTATGATTTGTGTATATTTCCCCTGACGCGTATATATATACACGCACACACTCACACATATGTATATATTAATATATATATATATATATATATATATATATATATATATATACATAAATATGTTTATATATATATATATATATATATATATATATATATATATATATATATATATATATATATATATATATATATATATATATATATATATATATATATATATATATATATATTTAAGTATGTATGTATGTATATATATGAATGTATGCGTAAACATATACATCCAGAGAAAACACTATCAGATCGCATGTCATATCTATCATCTACCCTTATGTAACAAATTACTTTGCAGTATAACTTAAATATTAATTGAGCGTTACTATGAGAATTTACATCTTTCTTTTGTTTTTCTTATACTTGATATTTTGTGTAATATGTTAGATTTTTTTTCGTACCTTGTACGTTATCATTTTATTATTTCAGTTTCACCTTCAGAATCATATTTGATTATGAAAATAGTTTCTACGAAAATTAGACCAGAAAAAAGGCATATGTTGCCTTCTATTAAAAAATGAAGAAAAAAGAAAAGCAAAAGAAAAAGCGAAGAAGAAAAAAGAAAGAAAGATAGAAGAAGAAAAGATAAAGAAAGAAGAAAAGTAATAAAAAAAGGAAAAAAGAAAGGAGAAGAAAATGTATATCTAATTATCAGTTTATATATTGATTTTACTATTGAATGAACTTGACGCGACAAATGTACAGAGAACTCACTGCACCGAGAGATTACATCAAATACATACAGTATATTGAGCTGCCAAGTTATTATTTCCTTTCACACTACACTACTCACACACTACTATTTTGCGACTAGTATATTTTAATTAAGAATTCTGTTACTTGATTTAGGACAGGATTTCTTCCCAAAATCCTTATCCTATCAAAAGATGTATATAAGAAGATATATTCTATTTTGTTTCGAACTTTCAACGAAAAAGAATAGAAATATGAAAAAAACAGGAATTAGAAATGATAAAAAGACGAGAGGGCCCAGGAAGAAAGATAGAGAGGGAGGTAAAAAGACAGAAAGAGAGAGAAAAAAAAGAAGAAAAGAAGACGAAATGACGAAAAAATATGGAAAGAAAAGGTGAAAACAGAAGGAAAATCAAAGAAAAGATAAAAATAAAAGGAAATATATTAAAGGTACCAAATAAAGCAGGGGAAGAACCAAAACATTTGATATATTTTGAACAAAGGAGATTCTAAAGTGGCTATTTCGCAAAATAAATCAATCTAATTGTCATCTTTGAATCAGACAGCAGCAGGACTCAAAAAAAAAAAAAAAAAAAGAAAAAAAAAAAAGAGAAAGAAAGAGAAATGTTGACCTAAAAGGCTAATGATAAAAAACCTAAATATATATAAATATCTTTTTTACGCTATCGTTCAATTAGACAAATTGATTAAGGTAAGGAAATGTAAGATTGGCATTGAAACAGAAGAAGAAAAAAAGAAAAACACACAGATATATATATATATGTATATATATATATATATATATATATATATATATATATATATATATATATATATATATATATATATATATATATATATATATATACATAAATATATATATGATATATATATATATATATATATATATATATATATATATATATATATATATATATACATAAATATATATATGATATATATATATATATATATATATATATATATATATACAAATATATACATATATATAAATATATAAATATATATATATATATATATATATATATATATATATATACATAAATATACATATATATATATATATATATATATATATATATATATATATATATATATATATATATATATATATATATATATATATATGTATATATATATATATATATATATATATATATATATATATATATATATATACACATATATATATATATATATATATATATATATATATATATATATATATATATATATATATATATATATATATATATATATATATATATATATATATATATATATATATATGTATATATATATATATATATATATATATATATATATATATATATATATATATATATATATATATATATATATATATATATATATATATATATGTATGTATGTATACAGGTTTGCATAGGAACAGCTGATTTGTATTCGGATATTTTGTTTCTATGGGATCTTAAAATGGCTAAACTTAATTCCATTTTTGCTGTTGATTTTATTCCATAAAATTCAAACTCAATGATCTGCGACTCACTTATAAGAACTATGGAAAAACAGAATACGAAATTCTAAGTAAAATTAAAGGTTCTGATGACTTAGAAAGTATTTGTTTTTTTTTGTGTTTATGTTTCCCAGAATTCCCCGGAGCGCTAATCAAAGGAGCAAGGTAATTAACTCGATGGTGAAGAAGAAAGAGAAAATGAAAAAAATAAAAGAAAAGACAAGAAAAAAAAATATATTATCAAGACAGGTGCAATCAAATGAATGTGATCAGAGTCGACGAATTAAAGATACGGTTATTTCATTCGAGGAAGAAGAAAGAGAAAAAGATAGACAGCTATAAAGATAGATAGATAGACAGCTAAATAGATAGACGGATAGATATACAACAAAATAGTTAAACACAGATACATAGATAAATTGAGAGACAAGTAGATACATAGTTAAATAGATAGACAGATAAGTCAAAGCTGAACAGACAGATAGATACACAACTAAGTAGATATATAGATAGATATACAGCTAAATAGTTAAGACAAATATATGGTTAGATATATAGAGAGGTGGATATATAGAAAAAATAGATAGATATATAGATTGAGAGAAAACTAGATTTTACCAAATAATTATTACACCGTGATTTTCCATCTCAGAGATATTTGCATGTAAGATGATTAAAAAGAAGACGTAGTAAGAAAAATAAATGAAAAATAAAAACGCAGTGCCACGGGGAGTGAGAAAGAATAAAAACACGAAGCGGAAAAAAAGAAAGCTAATGAAAGAAAAATGATATATTATTAATATAAATAATATAATATTGATATAACAGTATTAATAGACGGGGTACGCACATATACTTACGAGTGCAGGCAGACCGTATACACTCATCTGCACATGCGCGAATTCCCACCTGGGCAGATTTCGATACATCTTTATGTAGTCGATTATTATTTTCACAACCTTACACAACGAAGATTTGATATCAGAAAGACCGAAGAGTGTAAGTGTATTCGATTAAATTCTAATGTGGTATTGTCCTAATATTTTTCTCACTTTGGCGCCAAGATCACAGCGGTGAGTAATGTTAACGACGGGTACCAACACACACACACACACACACACACACACACACACACACACACACACACACTCACACACACACACACACACACACACACACACACACACACACACACACACACACACACACACACACACACACACACATACACACAAACACACAAACACACACACACATACACACACATACACACACACAAACACAGACACACACGCACACAAAAGAAAAAAGAAAAAGAAAGAAAGAAAGAAGAAGAAAAACAAACAGACAATTATGTCGCATGCACAGATAAGTATGTACGGTCTCTACACACGCAAGACGTACATACGGCATGTACTTTCCGTGTAATCATTAGTCAAGATAATTAACGCGTTATCAATGATTACCAATATAAAACAACTATATATGAGAGACATTTTATAAAATATTACTTAAATAAATGTCTAAGAAAGAATGCGTGGCAAGAGAGGGTATAGATTAGGAGCTTAATAA
>NC_091562.1:28955418-28957918 GCF_042767895.1 Penaeus vannamei
TCAGGCAGCGTTGGTTAGTTTTTCCGTTGGCCACCAGGATAACTCAAATAATTATGAACATATTTTGTACCAGATGTTTGTCTTAGCCCAATTCAGATGGCATTGAATTTTGATGGTGATCCAGATCCAAGAATTTTTAATGTAGTTCTTCATTTGTGTATAATTTCATTGCATCAGTGAACCTATTGCCTTGCGGAGGTTATGCCCTGTCTGAGTGCTTCTATTTTTTATCATTATTACTAAATTTATTGTTGTTATTATTATTACCATTATTGTTATCATTGTTATTGTTGTTATTTTTGCTATTATCCTTATTATTTACATTATTGTTGTTATTATTACTGTCATTATAATCAGTATTATCGTAATGATGATTTTATTGTTATTACCATCATCATATGATCATCATTGCTACGACTGTTTTACTAATATTATCATTATTATCATTATTGTTATTATTATCATTATTATTATCATCATCATCATCATCATCATCATCATCATAATAATAATAATTATTATTATTATTATTGTTATTATTAATCTTGTTATTATAATTATCCGTATCATTATTATCACCATTGTTTTTTTATCATTATGGTGAATGTTGATGTTATTCTTTTTTACATAAATGAAATTTCGATCAGTGAATAAAGGCAAACGCTCCTAATTCCTCCTAAGCAACTTCCTTGATGAAAACAAAGAAAGAAAGAAAAAAACGAACATAAAAACCGAGAAAAAAAGAAAGAAAAATATCGAACCAAATCGAAGAAAAAACAAAGACAAAAAAAAGAAAAAAGAAAATCGATTGGAAACAAAGACACTTTCGAGCAAGGACAGAGGAAAAAAAATCGAACATAAGTAAAACAAAGACAATATAAATGAATCCGTTTCCAGATACCATTTTCTTTTTCTTCTTCGTGTGTGAAGGGCTTGTGAGGGTTCTCGAGGCTGGTGAAAACTCCTATTCTGATGTACTCTCTGTATTTATGGGCGCACTGTCTCTTTCTTCTGTTTGTCTGTCTGTCTGTCTGTCTCTATTTGGCTGCCTCTCTGTCTCTTTCTTTTATTGTCGAAGTCTATCTGTCTTTCTCTTTTTCTTATATTGTCTATGTTTGTTTGTTTGCCTTTCTTTGTCTCTCTCTCTTTCTTTTAATGGTTATGTCTGTTTGTGTCCGTCTCTCTGTCACTTTCTCTGTCTGTCTGCCTCTCTCTCTTTTTCTGTCTGTCTGCCTCTGTCTTTATTTGAATGTCCATGTCCATTTCTGTCTCTCAGTCTTTTTTTCTCCTCCCCTCTCTATTTCTTTTTCTTTTTATTTCACTATCGTTGTTGACCGAGTTACCCTTTTTTTTCTTTTTTTTGCCCCTTCTTGCCATGTCTCTGTAACTCTGTTTGCTTATCTTTACCTCTCTCTTTTTATTTATTCGTTTCTCTTACTTTTTCCTCCAATATATATATATATATATATGTACGAAATAACTGTGTGTACATGCATCAATGCTTGCTTACACACTTATTCACGCCTACTAACCTGCAGTCGTACATACATATGTAGAAATACACACATCCATCAATCCTCCCTCCGCCTGCCTATTCAACCATGCATCCAGTCATCCATTCATTCATTCATCAATCTCCTACCTACCCATCAATCCACCTATCTATCCATCCATTCATTCATCCCTCCATCCATCCATCCACTTACACCTAACAACCCATCCATCCTTCATCGATCTATCCATCCATCCAATCATATATCCATCCATCAATCCACCCACCACCTATCTATCTATCCATCAATCCACCCATCCCTACCTACCAACCCATCCATCCATCCACCCACCTACCCATCCATCTATCTATCCATTTGTTCATCCACCCACCCATCCATCCATGCACCCATCCACCTACCCATCTATCTATCTATCCATATTTTCATCCACTCACCGACCCATCCATCCATCCATCCACCCACCTACCCATCCATCCATCCATCCACCCACCCAACTACCCATCCATCCATCCACCCACCCATTCATCTACCCACCTGCCCATCCATCCATCCATCCACGTACCCATCCATCTATCCATCCACCCACCTACCTATCCATCTATCTATCCAACCATTCATCCACCCACCTGCCCATCCATCCACGTACCCATCCATCTATCCATCCACCCACCTGCCCATCCATCCACGTACCCATCCATCTATCCATCCACCCACGTACCCATCCATCTATCCATCCACCCACGTACCCATCTATCTATCCATCCATTCATCCACCCACCTACTCATCCATCTATCTATCCATCCATCCACTCACCTACTCATCCATCCATCCACCCATCTACCCATCCATACATCCGTGCGTCCACCCACCTACCCATCCATCCATCTATTCACCCATTCATCCGTGTGTACACAGAGCACCAGCGCGTGTGTAATCCATCAAGGTGCTTTTCCCATGATCGCCCTAAAGTCAGTGCCTAGTGGGA
>NC_091562.1:28980418-28982918 GCF_042767895.1 Penaeus vannamei
AAGAATTGAAAGATATTCCAAACTGATGAGAATCTACCGTGAAAAAAATATATTCCCGATTTTCAAAAGACGAATTTCCCATCCCAAGAAAGGAGAAAAAAATCCCTCCGGCTTTGTGCCCATCAAGCTTTCGTCCCAGCAGCTTACTGAGAGAAATTGTTATCATGGTTTAATGATCGTCTAAGCTGATTTGTCAGGGAACTTTGTCACTAAGTCCACAAAAGTTCTGGTGTTCTTAAAGTTATATCGCTAATAAGGCTACTTATGGAATAAGTTAAATTCTTTGCCTATTTTTTTCTTTTTCTTTCGTCTTTTTTCATCATGATAAGCATCATCGTCGTCATTATTATCATCATTGTTATCACTATCACCGTCATTATTATCATTTTCATTATCATTATGAACATTATCATCTTTATTATTCCCGTTATCATTATGAACGTTGCCATCATCATTATTATTTTCTTTATCATAATGAACTTTAGCATCATAACTATATGTCAATCATCATTACGACATATTTTCATTACCATGATAATACTATTATATCTACCACTACTATTACAACTACAACTAAAGAATAATGATACCTACTACTATTGCTGCTATTACTACTACTCATCAATATTGCAAGATATTTGTCAGCTCAAGCGATTGCTTTTATCTAGATTGAACCATCAAAAGTGCTCAGCGTAAGTGCAACAGACCGAAACGAAGGTTGTTTCTGTGTTATACTTCAGAAAGTGATCTTACAAAAATAACAACTGAATTATCAATTGAGTAATACAATTTAGTAATGTTTTTCTCGAAACTCACAAAATCGATATATTTCATCCCTTAATACTTTCTTAAGATCAAGTATTAATGGTGAAAATTCCCTCATGAGCTGGATGACAAGAGCAATTTTCTACTCCCAGGTAATCAATCTAATTAACGACAAGCACCTTTGAGATAGGTCATTAATAATACTGCCCTCGGGACGAATATCGTTCATAAAAAATGATCCTGTCTAAAGCATCTGATATAAATGTTTGTTGGCTATGGCCGTGAAAAGCGTTGTATTCTATAAAACCTAGCCTTGAAAATAGATGTCCCAGTTCAGGCTTTTATCATTAATAACAGTGTACAAAATTGTGCACAATGTATCCTCTACGCTTTTATGCCGTTATAAATATTTTCGGTACCAGTGACGCTCTACATAGCTGTATATATCACGTCATTTCTTTGATATAATCATGATAATTATCATCATCACTCTTATTTCATGTTTTGGAGATGGCTCTCCATATATAAAACACTGACAACGTTCTCTTTGCCTATAAAAGGGAGGTGTTGACTATCTTTTTCTCGCGTTTTTATAGATTTCGTCATAAAACTTTCACTCTATAAAAAAACTTTTATGACATGGCAGGGAATAGAGGAAGAGAAAATGAGGGAGAATTACGGGAGATAGGGGAGGAAGGGTAGAAAGGGGAAAGGGGAAGAGGGGAAGGAGGATTTAAAGAGGAGAAAGGCAAATAGTTGAAGGGAAATGTAGAAGGAGAAAGGGAAGAAGGAAAGAGAAAGGGAGGGGGAGTGGAATGAAAGGAAGAGAGGAGTATGGATGGAAGGATGGAGCAGGGGGAGGAAAGGGAAAATGAAGGAAAGGAAGGGAAGGATGATTAAGGGCAGGTAATGGAAGAGGCTTAGATTGGATATTTTCGGGGAGAAGAGAAGGGAGGAGCGTGCGTGTGTTTGTTTATGGGACAGGCAGAAAAAGTGAGACAGATATCTATATCTATATCTCCCTGTCTGTCTATGAACATATATATATATATATATATATATATATATATATATATATATATATATATATATATATATATATATATATATATATATATATATATATGTATATATATATATATATATATATATATATATATATATATATATATATATATATATATATATATATATATATATATATATATACATATATACACAAAAACATATATATGCACACACACACATATGTGTGTGTGTGTATTTACGGCTCTGTGTATATCTATATAGATATGGACAGGTTGATAATTAGTTAGATAGATATAGAGATTGACTAATTGATTGATTGATTGATTGACAGACATTAATAGTTTGACAGATTAAATCAAGATTCGAGAGAAAGAGTGAGGAAGAAAGAAGAGATAGATAGATAGATAGAGAGAGAGAGAGAGAAAGAGAGGAAGAAGAAAAGGGAGTAGGGAGAAAGAGGTACAGAGAGAGAGATAGAGAGAGGAAAGAAGGGAATGAAGAGAGAGATAGAAGGGAGGGAGAAAGGGATAGATAGATAGATAGATAGATAGACAGATAGAAAGAGAGAGAGAGAATAAGGAGAGGAAGAAAGAAGGGGACGGAAGGGAGGATGAAAAGCGGAAGAGAAAGTAGCGACGTACATGTCAAGCACTCTTGGGTGTTTCACTCCCTCTTGTGAAGGATTGGCTCTCAAGTCATCCTCGGA
>NC_091562.1:29015418-29017918 GCF_042767895.1 Penaeus vannamei
TTATTGCTATCATCATTATTGATTTTATTATTATTATCAATATTATCATTGTTATTATTATTATCCCTATCATTATCATCATGATTATCTTTATCATTATTTTCATTATTACTTTTATCATTATTTTCATTAATACTGTTATCATCATTATCAATTTATCTTTATCATGATTTACTGTTATTATCCTCATTATTATAATCATTATCATTATTATCATGACCATCATTACTATTATTTTCATTATTATTTTTCACACTATTATTATTTCTAATACTATCATTCATTTTCTAGTGTCATAATACTTCTTCTAGTATTGTTGCCATTATTTCATTATCATCATCATCATCATTATCGTTATCATTGCCGTTATCATTATCATAATCATCATCATTACCATCATTACTATCATCCACGTCATAATCACTAAAATAGTTTTCATAATTCTTATTATCACTATCATTAACAGCATTATTACCATCAACAAGATCATCATCAGAAGCAGCATAATTTTTTGTCACTTTTTATCTATCCATTTTTTATATTTAATTACTTATTGATATCTATCAAATATAAGTATATTCATGCCTATAAAAAAGTATATATATATATAACAATATATATATATATATATATATATATATATATATAAATATATATATATATATATATATATATATATATATATATATATATATATATATATATATATATATATATATATATATATATGCTTATGTAGATTAATTCAATGTACATATATTTGTCGTTTTTTTATTCTGCCCAATGACTCCCCATTTATAACATACGAGTATTTTATTTAAGGGGAAAAGGGGGGGGGGGCAGGTATTCCTGACATTGGAAATTTGAATATGATATAAAATGGCGCGTGACGTTGATCCTTGAATATCTAAGTGGTAAATTGGGGCTGAGAAAGTGGGGTTGGGGGGAGGGGGTGAGGGGTACGCCTGGGGCGTGTAACAATGGCCAGCTTGACAAAAGAAACGTACTTTTGTTTAAGGTTTCTCGCATTTACACCCACTAGGATATGTGTAGAGGTGCAAATGAACGTGCATGCACACAAACGTACACATGTACTCATAAACACACACACATACAAAAAGAAAGAAAAAGAAGAAAAACAAACATGCACGCACAAACCCACTCACAAAACACACACACACAAACACACACACACACACACACACACACACACACACACACACACACACACACACACACACACACACACACACACACACACACATACACAAACAAACACACACACAGTAAAAACTCTCTCCTTATTTCTCAAAATCATTAAAAAAGAGAGAAAGCAGAAGGCAAAAGGAAAGAGAGAGAGAAGAAATACTTTAGAGAAGGCCAGTCTCTCAAGAAATTGAAAAGCTGAACACGACTTCGCAAATTGCATGCTTTGTGGGGGATTTTGAGTGCCGGCCGTGGAATAAGCCCATTACCGTCCGTGGCGCTTTGAGCAATAACAAAAAATGGTAATAAGAATGGTAATGGTGGTAATGGTGGTGGTGGTGATGATGGTAATGGCGGTGGTGACGATGGCGATGGCGGTGATGATGGTGATGATGGTGGCGGTGATGGTGGTGGTGGTGGTAATGACGGTGGTGACGATGATGGTGATGATGGTGGTGGTGGTGATAATGGTGATGATGATGATGGTAATGATGATGCAATAAAAACAACATAAACAGAACAATTACACCATCGCCATTAACAAGAAATAGTAAAAAAAAAAATGTCTTCACTGAAATTACGAAACTTGTGAGAATGTTCATCCATTACTGAACTTTCTAATGAACTATTTGACTTTATTAATGCAACTTCAAGTGCTAACTCTCTCACACGCCTGCAGACACTACACACAATTTTCACATTATGATAACCTTTATTTTTATTCATTTACTGTTGTTATTATCATTGTTATTCTCCTTATTATTATAATTATTAAGAATATTATTATCATTATTTCTATTATTATTATTATTATTATTATTGTTATCATCATTTTCATTATTATCAGTATTATTAATTTTCTTATGTATATTATCATTTTTGTTAATATCATTATTACTATTCTTCTTATTATTATTATCTTGATTATCATCCTTATTGCTAGTCTTGTTATCATTATCCTTATTTTTTCAGAGGATCAACATTGTAAAAAAAATTCTCGTCATTATTAACATTGCCATTTTCACTGGTATTATAATCTTCCATATAAAATTATCATTATCATTATATGTTATTATTTTCATTATTCTGATTATCATCTTTGTTTTTACCATCATCATCATAATCGCGATTATTTTCATTATTATTATTATTACTATTATTATTATTATTATTATTGATATTATTATTATTATTATTATCACTGTTATTACTACCATTATGATTATTATTATCATATTATTGTAAATATCATCATTATCCCCATCATCATTTTTATCTTCACTAATGCATCACC
>NC_091562.1:29027918-29032918 GCF_042767895.1 Penaeus vannamei
TGAGTCTCGAAGATGTATCGAAGATCTTAGATTTAGTTTAGTTTAGTTTTTGTTTTGCAGTGTCGTTGTTTTTGTTTTTGTTTGGCAGTGTTTTTTGCAGTGTCATTGTTTGTTTTGTTTTTGTTTGGCAGTGTTTTTGGGGCAGTGTCGTTTTATTTGTTTTTGTTTTGCAGTGTCGTTTTTTTTCGTTTTTGTTTTACAGTGTCGTTGTTTTTTTGTTTTGCAGTGTTGTTTGTTTTGATTTTGTTTGCCAGTGTTTTTTTTGGCAGTGTCGTTTTTTTTTATTTTGTTTTGCAGTGTCGTTGTTTTTTTTTTGGCAGTGTCGTTGTTTGTTTTGTTTTTGTTTGGCAGTGTCGTTTTTTTGTTTTTGTTTTCCAGTGTCGTTGTTTGTTTTGTTTTTGTTTGGCAGTGTCGTTTTTTTGTTTTTGTTTGGCAGTGTCGTTGTTTGTTTTGTTTTTGTTGGCAGTGTCGTTGTTTGTTTTGTTTTTGTTTGGCAGTGTCGTTTTTTTGTTTTTGTTTTCCAGCGTCGTTGTTTTTTGTTTTTGTTTGGCAGTGTCGTTGTTTGTTTTGTTTTTGTTTGGCAGTGTCGTTGTTTTTTGTTTTTGTTTGGCAGTGTCGTTGTTTGTTTTGTTTTCATTGTTGCTGTTTAATTCTACTGATGCTATTAAAATTCAAACTACTGATTTGCATATATTATTATTTTTCCTTATAAGGGTTGCCATTATTGTTGTTGTTGTTGTTGTAGTTATTATTATTATTATCATTATCATTGTTATTGTCATTATAGTTATCATTATTATTTTCATTAGTAGTATCATTGTTATTACTATTATCATTATTATTGTTATCTTCCTTATCATTATCATTTTTATTGTTTTGAACAATATCATCACTTTTATTATTAATATTTTGTCGTCCTTATCGTTTTTTAATAAATATCATTATTATTATTGTTATCATTATCATTATTATCAATATGATTACAATTAGTATCGTCATCATTATCATTATTAGTATCATTATTCTAATTATTTTTATCAATATTACTGACATTTTCATTACTTGTATTCTTATTATTATATCATATTGTTGTTGTTGTTGTTCTTATCATTATTATTATAATTATTATCCTTATTATGTTAATTTCATCATTATCATTATCGTTATTATCATAATCATCATTAAGTAGATTATTATTATCATCGTCTTCTTTATTATTGACATTGTCATTCATATCTTTATCATTACCATTAGTATCATCATCATCATATATATCATGATATATATTTGTAATAATTATCAAAATATTGTTATAATTATTACAATTATATATCATGTTATATATCATGATTACAATTATCAATATCACTTTTATTTTTTTCCGGTTCCTGGTTTTAGCTTTATTTTCATCATTATCATTATCATATTTTTTTGTCATTGACGTTATAATTATAATCATCATTATCAATACTATGTTCAGCATCATTATTCTAACTACAATGATTATCATTATCATTTTCATTATCATCATCATTATTATCATCAGTATTATTAATATCATCATACCGTCATCAAAATCAACATCATCCTCATCACCATCACTATAGCCATCATCATATCACCACCATCACCATCGTCCTTACCATCAGTGTTATCGTCACTGAATATCATTACCATTACATCATAGCATTACCATATTTATTACTCTTATCATCAGTCAAACGTTACGAAATCCACAACACAATGCAACTGGGAGCAACGAGCTATGAATCTATTTTGATGATGTTAGTTCATTAACAGATTCTCTTTTGTCGTTCAGTAAGTTGGGTTTTAAACGAACTTCAATATCCTGAAAAGAGAGAGAGAGAGAAAGAGGGGGGGGGGAGTTGGCTTTTTTTTTCTTTTTATGTCTTTCCATTCTCTTTGTTTATTATGTTAATCCTTCTGTCTTGTTTTTTTTTCCTGCCACTCTCTGTCTGTTACTCACTGGCTCCCCTCCTCCCTCCTCTCTCTCTCTCTATCCATCTCTCCCTCCCTCCCTTTCTTTCTCTCTCCACCTCTCCTTCTCTATCCATATCCCTCTACGCCTTTATGTGACTAAACATAATTCCGCGCATGCCTGTACACACAGCCAAAGTCACACCCGTAAGACCCAAGACCCAAGACCTAAGTTTTTCAGCAAGACAGACCTGAAATCACCTTTTCTTCCTCTTCGGAGATCAATTAAGGACATGCCTTCTCCCGGGAGCCTAATGCCCTGGGTCAACAATGCCAGGACTCACGCCACGCTCCGTCTGATGGAGTTTATTAAATCGGCAGAGAAAATGCTTGTGGTTCGCGAGGCAGTTTTGGGTTCCTGTTGGTGTTTTTCCCTCATATATACATACATACATACATACATATATATACATATATATATATATATATATATATATATATATATATATATATATATATATATATATATATATATATATGTGTGTGTGTGTGTGTGTGTGTGTGTGTGTGTGTGTGTGTGTGTGTGTGTGTGTGTGTGTGTGTGTGTGTGTGTGTGTGTGTATGTATGTATGTATGTATGTATATCTATGTATCTGTCTATCTATATATATTTGCATATAAGCACTCACTTATATATGCATATATATAATTAAATATTTGTATACTCTAATCACTTACTTTTTCAATTAACTCCCTTTTATGATGCGATATGAACAGATTTTTTTCATCAGCTTATTAACACGAATGATCTACATTAACAACAAACACCCAGATATGATATTCTTCAAAAGAAATTCCCTTTGAAGTATTTTTCCTCTTTCTTTAATTAGACTAAATCAAATTAATTTATATGATTGTCTTGGTTTACTGTGAAAGTTTTGTGTAATGTGACGGATATTCCTCTTGCTTTAATTAGATTAAATCAAATTAACTGATTTGCTTGTCTTGGTTTACTGTGAGAGGTTTGTGTAATGTGACGGATATATTGGATTTAAAATTTAAAAAATGATTTTCTTCTTCGTGAAGCAAGAAACAATAGAAATGTTTGCGTGTTTGGGAGTGTGTGTGTGCATATGTGTTTGTGTGTGTGTGTGTGTGCGCGCGTTTATCTGTCCGTGTTTGAATTCATAATTGAGTATTAGTATGCCTTTGCTTTATCATATATGCCTAAAACAAACCCCCACAAAATAAACAAATACAGCTGATACCTCCCCCCCCCCCTCACTAGAAGATTTACTGCCTTGCAATTCCCCGGCCTCTGCAACAATCCTCACCATAATAAAGAGATCTTTGTTCAGAATATTGAAGATGACACGTGTCTCGCCCACACTGGATACTCGCTTTGAACAGCTCTTGTGCACGTTGAAGTCTTTCATGGCATAAATATAAGCTTTCTAAGTCTTAAACTATTCTCCTCTTCGATGGCTTCTCGGCTCTTGAATCTTTTCAAATTGGAAAGTTTTTTTTTCATTCTATTTTAGGGTCTTTGGAGTGACGGTATCTAAATTTGTATTTATATGTGAGTTTATCTACCTGTCTGTTTGTCTACTTATCTGTCTATCTGATTATGTATGTATGAACGTACGTATGTATCTATCGATCGATCATGGCCTAGAAAAAATAAGGACAACCAAGGGGTCCTCATCGGAAAAGGGGAAATCAGAAATGAATATATAAGAATACATTTCTTTTATCATCATTATCACACGCACACGCACACACACGTACACACACACACACACACATTTTCCCTTCCCCTTCCCCCTCCTCCTCCCTCTTTCCCTTCCCCATCCTCCTCCTCCTCCTCCTCCCTCTTTCCCTCTCCCCTTCCTCCTCCTCCTCCCTCTTTCCCCCCTCCTCCTCCACCTCTTCCCCCCTCACCCACCTTTCCCCTCCTCCTCCTTCCTCCTTCCTTCCTCTCGGTTCCATCCGGGGACGCCTCGCCATCCATCATCAGCCTCATATCCTGCAGAAGGCGCTGACGACCTCCGTATTTGTCACTTGTGGAATGACTTGTTTTTCCCCCGTCCGGTTTATCGAGTTCCGCCGCGCTGAGCAAAGCCGGGGGCGGGGTTTAGCGGTCGAGGTTTTGTCTTTTTTTTCTTCGTTTTTCTGTGAGAGTGTAATGAAGGTGTTATCGTTATTTTTGTTGTTCTTTTCGCTTTCTTTGCTGTTGCTTTTGCTTTCTTTGTTGTTGCTTTTGATTTCTTTGTTGTTGTTTTCTCCTTCGCCTTGTTTTATATTTTGTTGATGTAATTATTATTAATAAAATCAGTATTGTTACCATAAGCAGTGCCATTACCATTACCATCATTATCACTGTTACGTTTATGAAGAATTTCCATCATAATTATAATGCAATCGAAAATGGCTTTACTTCACTGCTAAAGCTTTTTTGTTATTATTTCCGCATCATTGTAGTTATAAATTCCACTTCTTTTCTATCCTACTTACTATTGCACTGTTGATAAATCATAGATTCTTCGTCCAAAACAATGTCACTGCCATTTGTGTCAAGATTATTTGGAACTATATATAGCAGTTTTGATGTACAGAATCTGGACTAATAGTATTTGGAAGTCCATTTACATAGAAAATCAGCTTAGTGTATAACAATGTCATTGTCCTTATGCTAGTCCCGATATATATATATATATATATATATATATATATATATATATATATATATATATATATATATATATATATATATATATATATATATACATATATATATATGTATGCAACATATATATATATATATATATATATATATATATATATATATATATATATATATGTATATATATATACATATATATATATATATATATATATATATATATATATATATATACAGTAGTATATATATATATATACAGTATATATATATACAGTAGTATATATATATATATACAGTAGTATATATATATATGTATATATATATATGTATATATATATATGTATATATATATATATGTATATATATATATGTATATATA
>NC_091562.1:29110946-29113446 GCF_042767895.1 Penaeus vannamei
AGCATCACAACTCCATTCACCGCCCAACCATCACATAGTTTTTATGAGCACCATTCTACCTCCTCACCTTACAATCATCAAACTGATCATTTATAGTATTATAATAACCATAATCATTCATCGAAACGCACCGATTTGCAGGAATAAGCCATGACTATCTATAACCACAACATCGGAACACCCTTTATCCCCGAATCATCACAAAGCATTTATATACACGTAATGGTCTCTCTAAAATACATATGGCAAATGGATCTTTAACACTGTACCTGCAAGTATTATTTTTCAGAAGCGCTTATCTGTGTTATCTGTAAGTGTTGTTGGGTTGTGTGGAGGGGGGGAGGGGTGTCATAATTGTTCAGTGTGTCGTTGTCTGTTTGTCATAATTACTGTATGTTGTTTGTCTGTGTAGTGCTTCTATATCCATCCCTCGGGGTCCAGACTTGTTATGGTGATGTTCATGTTGTGCAGTGTATGTTAATGTCCTAGACGTGTTTATCGCTGTGTATGTATTGCATCATTCCAAAGGTGCTCTTTCTTTCGTGGTTGTGGTTACGCCGTGATGTTCCGCAATGTGTATTGTCTTGTAATGATGTACTGTACTATACTATTATTTTTCACTATTTACAGCAACCATAGCACACGAAATATTATTTTGAGCCGCAAATTTAGAGGTGTTATTAACAAATAGATTTAGATATATATGGTTATGTTTTGAACGTAAGCTAGACTTGGAATAGATAAAGCATTAAAGTAAATCTAATTAGAAAGAGCTTGGCACTTACATACCTTTTTCTCTTTAGTTGAATATGAAATATTGTTCTTTCTATTTCTAATTCAGCACCAACGTTAGAGATATCAGGAAATTCAAGAATATTCTTCCTTTCAGTCCGCCTCATCCCGCTGTATCCTTTCCAGGCGCCAACCAATGGGGCCGCGATCACTACCTCCCAGTCCATGTTTGACCTGACCTCGACTGACCATCGTCGCGGTAGCACGAAGACGCGCAGGTCACCGCCCTCGAGGTCGACCAGCGAGGACTCCGTGAGGTGTTCCGAGAGCCACACGACGGCCGACGCGGAGCGTTTCCGGGAGAGTCTCCAGCTCGAAGGAAGAGGAAGGGGGCGGCTCGTCAACACCGCCAGCTGAGGATCCTTCGGGTAAGAGAGAGCGAGGGACGGACTCCGAGGGTCTTCGAAGCGGTCGGAGACACGGAGAGATGCAGGATATGTCTTGTAAAGCTTGCAGGACCTCGTTCAGGCTGAGAAGGATTCCGGTAAGGGACTTTTTTATCTGGAGAAAAGGACTCGGTTGGCGAGACCTTCGTCAAGAGCGGAGGACTCCGCTGACGCGGGCAGGACTCGGCGTTGTCTCCCTTAGTGAGAGACGTGATCCCAATCTCATGGTTGTGCTCTATCAGTGACCAAATTCGTGGAAGTAGATTGAACCAAAATCCCCGTAAACCTGTGTAAAAACGTAAAAAATATATTGTGTAAACGTGTATAAAAGTGTCCCAAAGCGTCTGCTGAGAAATGTGTTGGTGGTGTACGTCAGAAAATGAGAGAAAAAGAAAATGAAAAAGTACTGAAGAATTCAGGCACGGAAAGAGATCTTTTTATGCAAAGGGAGCTTTTATTTCATGGTCTCATTTTAGAGCCAAACCATTTTATTCTTTTATTTTAAGATTTTGTTGTAGCTTTCCGTATTTTAATTACAGTTGTATCCTTATATGATAGGAACTGGACATTTCGCCCGAGAACACTTGGATCACTAAAATATAAAGCGATTTACAAAAACACAATAGAAAAATAAACCAAATATTTCGATATAAATAAAACAGAAATATCTGTAGTCGCACTGACACCAAGACAACAAAGCTAATACATAAAAAGATCGACAATTCATGTCAGTATCACAGCAAACTCTAAAACGAAAAAAACTTTCAATACATTCCATTGTTGTATTATGTTACTTTCCAACACAAGGTCGTACATTAAATGTGTCTGGTATTCTGTGAAATAAAACCACCAGAGTATTACAAAGAAAAATGGAGAATGGTATTGACATGCAATTTCAATATGATACGCTCATATCAGGTTGAAATTACATTGTGCCAGGTGGTATATATTTATGTATGTACGTTACCATATAGAGGCACACTTGCGACAGGTGTAAATCAAAAATAAGGGTTTTCCAGTACACTGTAAAATGTTGTGAAGAGATGTATAGGTTGTTGCTTATTGTTTGTTTTTTCTCTCCTTTCCTATTGATATCCTTCTTCCTATGTCAGCCTCTTCGTCCCTCCCTTAACACCACCATTTGCCTTGCCCTTGAGTGTATTTCCCCTTAATACAGCTTAAGGGGTCGGCTCACCTTTAAATACAAGTTAGCATACGGCAGACTACAAGCTGC
Organism: Penaeus vannamei; assembly: GCF_042767895.1. Taxonomy (NCBI): domain Eukaryota; kingdom Metazoa; phylum Arthropoda; class Malacostraca; order Decapoda; family Penaeidae; genus Penaeus; species Penaeus vannamei. Next base: position 29,113,359 of record NC_091562.1, read on the forward strand.
AAAGTCGACCCACAGCGCAGCTTACTCTACAGAAATAAAAATTGTTCTTTTCCTCTCTCTCAAGAGATAGATCTAAATGAAACTATTT
>NC_091562.1:29120946-29125946 GCF_042767895.1 Penaeus vannamei
GATTGCAACTATTCCGACGTTTACAATAGTAAAATGTAATTTGAAAACAGGCGAATAAGGTAGTGAAGAAAATACAAATACCCGTCACACACACACACACACACACACACACACACATACACACACACACAGGTTGATTCATTAAACATTGCTCAAGAACTGTTAAGTAGCGAAACTTCTAACACTTATTTTTCCTTCATAATTTCCCTTCTGATGCCAGTTGTCTTAGATCCTCAATGCCCCTTCCTCTTTAACCTCCTCTGTGGTGGGGGTTGTGGTGGAGGGGGGAGGGGGAGGGAAGAAGGAGGGAGGAGTTGGGATGGTGGGGGAAGAGAGTGGGTGGTTAGGGAGGAAGGGGGGCGTGGGGAGATGTAAGGTGAGGGACGGGGGGGGGGGAGGAAAGAGAAGGAGAGAAGAGTGGAGGGAGGAGGGGCATGAGGCGGAAAGGCGCATGGAAAGGGGAAGGAGAGAATGGTGATGGGAAGGGGAAGGAGATAAGGGTGGAAGTAGGAGGGGTGAGATGACGTGGAATGATTGAGCGTAGGAGTGGAAAGACGGAGGGAGGAGGTATTGGAGATGGAAAGACTATGGAAGGAGAACTGGGTTCTGGAAAGTTGGAGAGAGGGGAGAATGGGGGATGTTGGAGATTGCGGGGATATGGTAGCTAAAAAGTTGAAAGGAGGAGAGAAAAGGTGGATGCTGGAGACTGTGGGGGTATATGAGCTAAAAAGATGGAGAGAGGAGAGAAGTTGTGGATGATGGAGAGATTGCGGGGGTATGGGAGCTGAAAAGGTGGAGAAGGAGAGAAAAGGTGAATGGAGGAGACTGCGGGGGTATAGGAATTAAAAAGATGGAGAGAGGAGAGAAGAGGTGGATGATGGAGATTGCCGGGATATGGGAGCTGAAAAGGTGGAGAAGGAGAGAAAAGGTGAATGAAGGAGACTGCGGGAGTATAGAAATGAAAAAGATGGAGAGGAGAGAAGAGGTGGATGATGGAGATTGCGGGGGTATAGGAGCTAAAAAGTTGGAGAGAGAAAGAGTTACGACCCTGCTGATGGAGTGGAGGTGTCTGGAAACTCAACCTACGCACCTGTGGATTGCCGGAGTACAACGCAAGCAGATTTCGTGCCTCAAGATCGAAGGAAAATCAGCTGGGCTCTTTGATATCTTCATTTGTGATGCGTTTTTTCAAGGAACGTCTTTCGTGTTAATTCAATAGATCAGACATTGTTATTATGGTTGTTCTTTTACTGTTGTTCTATTTAACATTATTGGTATTGAGATTATTCATTATCATTATTGTTACTTTTCATTATCATTGTTATTATCATTATTACTATTGTTATTATTATTATTATCATTATCATCATTATTATTATTATTATTATTATTATTATTATTATTATTATTATTATCATTATCATCATTATCAATCATTATCATTATCATTATCATTATCATTATCATTATCATTATCATTATCATTATCATTATCATTAATCATTATCATTATTATTATTATTATTATTATTATTATCAATATTATTATTATTATTATCATTATTATCATTATTGTTAGTTTTCATTATTATTATTATTATTATTATTATTATTATTATTATTATTATTATTATTATTATTATTATTATTATCATCATCATTATTATTATTATTATTGTTATTATTATTATCATTATCATTATTGTTATTATTATCATTACCATTATCATTATTATTATTACTTTTCATTATTATTATTATCATTATTATTATTGTTGTTGTTGTTGTTGCTGATACTCTTATTATCATCATTATTATAAATATTATTTTTATTATCATAATTATTATAGTAATAATAATATATTTTTTATTATCAATATCATTATTATTAGCATTATTTTTATTATCATAAGTGTCATAATTATAACAGTAATAACAATAATAATAAGAAGAATGATTATCATTATTATCATCGCCACGTTGTTATTGTCATCAGCCTCATCATCTTCATCCTCATCATTAATTTTTTTATTGTTATCATCATCATTATTATCAGCATCTGTTATTGATATGGTATCATTGTTATTGTTACTATTGTACTATAATTATCGTTATAGCCATTGCTAGCATTATTGCAATTATTATTTCCATTATCATAGATACTATCATCAACGTCACTATCAATCATATTCTTCTATCGAATCTTTATCGATATGTTTCACATCCATCTAATCAAGAGGTCAATTTCTCCCTCCCGTGTCATTAAGGTAGGCTGAGACCCCAGAATATTTTTTTCTTAAAAGTAATTAGCAATTCCTAATTGTGAGCACCTCATAATTACCCCATGGAGTTCTCTCAGATTTTTTTTTTTTTGGGGGGGGGCGGTATTTTTCGGTGTAAATTCCCGTTTTATTTCTGTTTGTTGGGTGTTATGAATGACGACAATGATCATGGTGATAATGATAATAGCAATGAATATAATACTAATAATTAAACGAAAATTATAACACAACCACGATAATGATGGTAGTTATAAAAAAATCTGTCATTTTCTTTTTTTACATATTTTCAGTCATGATAAAAAAGGGATGGTAATAATAATAACAGCGGTAAACCAGATAACCCTCAAGGTATGGCAGGGAGCTTACCCAGGAGAGGGATCGATAAGAGCACAAAGCCGGATCAAAGGGAACTCATTAACTTCGGCCTGTAACCCATTTAGTGAAGGGGGATCGATTGCAGTCCAGGTGGCTCTGGCACTTTATAACCACTTATCTTCTTGTGAGCGGAGGGTCTGCAGATAATTCAACAAATAAGGAACTTACTCAAAGCGGAACATCCTGGTATAGGCCATCGTCCTCTAAGGCATATTGTGGTACAAACGAGAATGAGAGAGAGAAAGAAAGAATAAATATGGAGCCGGTCGTTAAGACTTTGACAAAAAAATGTATTCTGGAAGACAATGAAACGGCTGTATAATGTTTTTGCTTTAGTGAATATAAAATGAATGGTTTGGTTACAAATGCAATGGCTATGGATAAACAGATGTATGTTTCCAGGTATAGAGCAAAAGAGTTACAGAGGAGACGGAACAACTTTTGAAAAGACTATGGATGTCAGACTTTGAGCTGGAGGAGGTTTCTTGGGCTGTGGAGGATGCACGGTACGACAGACAGATTTAGAACTTATTCAAAGGTAAGGGGGCGCGGCATGCAACCAGGATGCTGCGACAACAGTTGATGTGAGTGACATGCCAGGGATAGTTGAAGGGCTAAATGCAAGTGGAAACAATAGCGTACCTGCTGTCAGAATAGCTGGAGGAAAGGGATTTTTTAAAAAGAAAAATATGTGTTGAATACAGATGGAAGTTCGGAAAGGGTAAAGATATCAGTCCTAAGAAGTGTAACGGGAGAAACACACACGCACACGCACACGCACGCACACACGCGCACGCACACGCACATGCATACGCACACACACACGCACACGCACACACACACACACACACACACACGTACACTCAGGGAAGTATTTACAAAGAAATATAAAATTGAAAAAGAAGTGAGTACACTGGAGACAGATTGAACCACCAAGATAACGGAAAAGTAAAAGCGAGGTGCCAGTTGCAAAATCAAGAGCTTTTGGTGTGACGCGTGGACTAAAAAAGGAAAAAAGAAAGAAAGATCGATCACAACAAAGATCGAAATTGGTTCACAGACATCAAAATAAAATATGCCCAATAAGAAGTTACTGTTACAAGGGAAATAGAAAAAAAAAACATTGGAAATACGGCTGTAGGATGAATTTGCATCAACAAATCAGTTCTATATCAAGAAATTGATTGTGTAAAGGGCAAAGAGAAAGAAAGAAAAAAAGGATGATTGACCGATCGCAGCAGGGAATATATCCTGTTTCTTTACTTTCAGATAAACGAGTACTTGCAAATCTTTGGAATAAGTAAAACTGTTAAAAGGTTCTTACGATACAAAATTGAATCTTGGGGAGAAAAATTGACAAAAAAAAAAAAAAAAAAAAAAATCTAAAATCTGAGGAGGGATAACCGTCGAAAGTAGGTTTTGTCAGATGCTCTGTCATCACTCCTGTTTGACATTGTCATGAGTCCACCAACTCATGTTTTACGAAAATTTCTGAAAACAGTGATTGACAGTAGGAATATTCAGCGATGATTGAAGAACGTATTTGAAGTTAACGAATAAGCGATTGTTGGTCACAAAAAGTTTATTGCAAAAATATGAAGAGATTGATTAGCTTTGCAGAACTTTTGCAGAAAAAGTAGAAGCCCCTAAAGCCTTTAATACTCGCAGGAAGACAATACAAAAAGAGAGAAAAATGCAGAAGTTAATTAGAAGGCACAGCTTTAAAAAAGGAGGAAAGACAGACAGAAAATCAGAAGAAAAAAACACGAAAAAGAAACTAAATCATTCTAAAAGCTCGAAATAATTGGCACAAGAATGAATAGGAGAGTTGGCGAAAACCTTAATCACAAGTGAATGTTCTAAACTAATTATGAAAGATTTTATGAGACACAATGCCTGGATGGGAAAATGAATGCACCAAGTTAACGTTAAATATGGACTTTGCTAATGAACAGGTACCGTGAACATGGCCCAAGTTTGTAATGAGGAAAGACCAATAGACTTTATGATAACAGACAAGACCAACAGGATGAATTTATACTCCCACGTGACAGCTGCATGTAAGCGAAGATACAAAAGACTGAAAACAGGACAAGGACGCAGGACAATAAATACGGATGTTGATGTAAAAGCAACTTTGCTAGTATCGGAGGCACCGAAAACGCCATCGAGAACTTTCAAGAAGCGATCGAAAGGCATTTGTAGCGTCTGACAAAGCTTTATAAAAATAAAATATTGCTCCTGATGAGGATTGCCAACCACTGAACAAGAAGCATTCTGAAACTGCCATTATAATAGTATTGCTAACGATAATTATGAAGATGGTTATCATTGTTACTGTTA
>NC_091562.1:29130946-29133446 GCF_042767895.1 Penaeus vannamei
AGGAGGAGGGGACAAAAGAGAATAAAAAGAGAAAAGAAAATAGATTGGATGATGATGAATGGAGAGGAGGGAAGGGATAGGGTGGAGTAAGTACAGATGAAGGCTGGAGGGGAGGATGAAGTGATGGTGGGAGGCAGAGGGACTGTGGGTGGAAAGGAAGCGTGGAAAAAAGGAGAGAGAGAGAGAGAGAGAGAGAGAGAGAGAGAGAGAGAGAGAGAGAGAGAGAGAGAGAGAGAGAGAGAGAGAGAGAGAGAGAGAGAAAGGGTGGGTGGGGAATTGAGGGAGGGAGGGAGGGAGGAAGAGGAGAGAGAGAGAGAGAGAGAGAGAGAGAGAGAGAGAGAGAGAGAGAGAGAGAGAGAGAGAGAGAGAGAGAGAGAGAGAGAGAGAGGGGGGGGGGGGAGGGAGAGGGAGAGAGAGAGAGAGAGAGAGAGAGAGAGAGAGAGAGAGAGAGAGAGAGAGAGAGAGAGAGAGAGAGAGAGAGAGAGAGAGAGAAGCTTTGTCGGAATGCTACATATTTGATTAAGATAACTTCATTTACAGAAGAGCGTAAAAAGATACCAAAAATGTAACTCTACCTAAATTGGTTAGTTCCTATTCGCAATACAATATAAAGGATGCTATTTTTATTTAAGAAAGTGAATATCTGACTTTGACTTCTTGTACATTCTACTGAGATATGCTTCTGACTTCATCTCAAAAAATGTATCCATGACATATTGTTCACGGATATCCTATGCGTAGTAATGTCACGGAAACCTTCTGCCAAAGAGATTATCCATCAACTACACTATGGGTTCTGAGTTCATATGCTTCAGTAATACTTATATATGACAGAATGGCGTCTTGTTTTTCATCATGTTGTTTGTAACTCATGCCTGACCCTAATATTCTTTTATTGAGCTGGTAACATTTTTGCCACTTGACTGAAATATTTAGTTTTTGTATAGTATAGCTCTTCGGGGGAAATGCTAATTTGTTTAAGTGATGAACCATGTCAAAGGAAGATATTCCTATATGGGAGGCAATCTAGTATAGTGACACGAATTTCCTACTCTGAAATCCTGGGAATGGGATGCATGGATATATCTAGACATCTTATAGTCTAAATATAGAGCTGCAGAATGCACCCTGGCTGTCAGTATAGCCAGGTGGTGCTGCAGTCCTCTATCATTCTTTATGATATGGAATATGGCTACTGTGGTGCTACGGATTGTGTTTATATAGACTGAAATATCAAATGTCAGAAATGAGGACATCAATTTCTGTTACTCCTTGAGGATCAGTGAGGTGAATACAGTATATTGCATATGGCGGGTTACCGTGAGGGCAATACAAAATTTTATCTTTATATATCAGGTAGTGTGTATATTTATGTATGCATGCATGTTTGTTTGTTTGTTTGTGCGTGTGTGTCTATGTGTGTGTATTTACCTATTTAACCTACGACTGATTGACTTTACGGCCACCCACGACTGTCAGACAAAACTCATGATGTTTATGAAAATGGCAACCCCCACCACCCCGAGTGCTGCCCCAGCTGATGAGGACGTCGACGACCCAGTGATGCCGGCAGTAAATAAGTTTTGTATTTTACATTTTGCATTTCATATTTGTATTTTGGTATGCTTCAAACTGAAATTTTTCTACTTTTTGTACCTGTATTCTAAATTTCTGAATGTCTTCCTTATATCAAACCAATTTTACTGTAATATAGTGTTTGAAGTAAGCCTGACAAACATAAAAAAATAGAAACATGATGTGTAGATGTTACAAATGGTATAAAAAAATAAAGACTGTAACAACTAGAAAATACAATAAAGTCTAAAGGATAAAAAAAATAAAGTTCTTTATATAATGTACATTACAGTAATAACAGTGCTAAGATAATGGTGCTACAGTGGTTATAACAGTAATGAGGAGAACATGGTGATGTCTTAAATATGAATATAAGAATAATGAACTATGAAAATGTTGATGAAATGTGCCTGTAAGAAGATTACAATAAGATTACAGAGTATAATGTACTTACGATAACTTAACATAGGCCGACTTACGAGGAAATCGGCTTACAACCGTTCTGTTGTAACCAAACGCGGTCGGAAGTCGATGTATAAACAAATGTTTGTAGCAATAAAAAACACGAATATGCCGAAGACCTTTTCGCTATATCACATCTACAGGTCATACGAGAGATAAGGAAAAGGAGAAGTCTGATATGCGAAGCTAAGCCTAGCCCGGCCTGTGCCGACTAATGTCGACTCGATCAACGTGTATCAGCTAGTGATGACGCGACAGAGCTTGGTCCTTACCCACGTGGTGACTCCCCATTGCGGTGCTGAAGTCGCTGGTTGAATTTATGGATGGAGGCCTGAGATCACTTAGGAAGGTGGGCGTCGGTGTCGGAGTAAACAACGAAGGCACTCCGCTTGTCATGACGGAGATCACTGCGGTGTTGGTCGATTCGTTGTTTATCGAATCCCCATCCTGGTTCAGCTATTTA
>NC_091562.1:29143446-29150946 GCF_042767895.1 Penaeus vannamei
TACAAATATTTATATTTAACTGTAATTTTGGGTACGTTTCTTGACGTTACATCAGCTGTGAAGCCGTGCGGAACTATTTGTATTTAAAATAAAAATGAGTTCCATCTTATCCAGCGGTTACGGCAAACATTTATCGAGTTGCCAGATGCATTCCTCCTACTTCGGATATTTCATGCATATTCACACTTAAATTGGATATCTAGAACACAACATAACATATTTACTTTAGAATAGACAAGAAACAATCTCATAAAACAATAAAATAAATGATGTAGGAAAATGAAACACTAAAATATGAACATAAAATGGAACGAAGACAACAAATCATGAAATTAGGTAAAACGCATACTACAATAAAGTGAACGACAAAGCAAAACGAATTTGAAACATTAAAATACAATGGTAAAAAAAGGAACTGTAAAACAGACGATAAAATAAAACACAACACATTTAAACACTAAACATTAAAACGGTAAACAGAGTAAATCACAAACGATAAAGATACAATGAAAAGCCTGAAGATGACATTCCGATATGGAGGTTAAAGAGGTCACTTTATCGAATAAAAACCTGGCCAATTATTTCTAACAGCCTATACTAATCTTGTCTCCACGACCACTTAGCTGTTTCTAAGACAGGGAGAAGCCCATTCCGGGGTTCCACGGACCGTCTTTATCTAAGCAGACTACCAGCAAGAATTCCCCTTTTTTGTGCCTGCTTCCCACGTTGTTTGCGGGCGTGAATAATGTAAAAAAAAAAAAAAAAAAAAAAACATTCTTTCGATTAAAATGAATAAAATAAATCTTAAAACTCACATGCAAGAAAATCTAAATTTAAATTATATCATAAATTAAGTTCAAATGAAAATCCATAAAAAAGCTAAATCAAAACAAGCCCCTTAAAGAGTGTAGGGCAAAATATCAGTTATGGATATTGCCACCTTGAGATCATCGTTTTATTGTTTTTGAATGCCTGTGGGAGGGCTGGAGGTGAGAAAAGATAGTTCATGTTTATTTCATTACTTCATGGAGTGATCGATATAGTTTAAATAAAATTGATCACATAAGATGCTGAGGGAACTGGTGGGGTATTAGAGGACGGGGAGGGGGGGTGAGGACGTTAAATAAAGAAAAAGAACGAAAAGGAGAGAAATAAACGTAAGCCAAGAGATGCAAATAAGATGCAAGAGGTTACCGAAGGAAAGGGAAAATAGAAAGCGAGGAAGAAATGAGTATGCGAATGAAGAAAGATAAATGAGGGAGGAGCGACAGAGAGAAAACAAGACACAGAAAGGAGTAAATAGCATGACGAAGGAATAGGAATAGTAAAAAACGAGTAGATTAGAATAAAAGAGAATAGAAGAGGAAACAAGGGTGAATGAAGAAAACGAGGGAACATGAAGAGACTGAAGTAAATAGAGTGCATGTTTCAGAGAAGGGTAAATGAGGATAAAGAGAGAGAAGAGGGATGGAGTTGAAAAGGTGGGAGGAATAAAGGTAAAGAGGGAGACTGAAAAAAAGAGGTGAAGGGGAGACTAAGGGAAGCAAGGGGGAGGATAAAGAAGGGAGAAAGCAAGGGGGCACGTTTCAAGATGAAGGGAGGAGGGGGAGAGTAGGAGGCCTCACAACCCTCCAATGCCATGGGGTCGGAGTCAGTGACGACAACCTGGAAGCAGAAAAAAGGAAAGGCCTGAGCCCGATAAGGTGTATGTTGAGCTGGACGTGTTATACACAGGCTGTCAAACCATACAACCGTAAGGTACCAGATATATATGCCATCAATAAATCAAGGTTAGCAAGGTTAAGATATATCAAATATAGTCAATATATCACAATATTCAAATATATCACATGATCAGTTATTCCAACACGAAATACAATACAAATGCAACACTACAATCAGTATCACTAGCTGCTTAAGTAAACTGTGGTAAACTAAACTTTCCATATTTTGCTCGTTTCACTTGGTTGGCTTTAAAGTATACTGTATTTTTTAAAATGTACTGCATCTCAACATAAGCAATGCACTCTTCAGTCAAATTCTTTACGGAGTGTTTTTTTATTGCCATATCTATGACAAATTGGGTTTCTTCTGCCTTGCGTGTAACTATCAAGGGAGATAACACCATGTCCTCTAAGTCTGTCACTTTCCTCACCTATATCATCTAAGATCTGGTAATCTGAATAATCCCACTATATCTCAGTCATATTCGAAATCTCCTGTAGAGGAATCTTCGACAGGACACCTTTTGATCCTGGCACCAATTCCCTTCCAAGACTGGCGATTTATCCCTGAAGCTTTCATGTCTATCTGAACCAGATACGTGGCTCTTGTGAGCACTAGTAAATGCTTCTCCTTTTGGTTCCAGAGGTTCTGCAGCACTGCTGCAGGCACCATTAACCATTTCTCCTTCCGCCTTGTTCCACAGTTCAGCTTCACTGGTTGTATTGGAGGATATATAGCCCATATAATACAGCGACTTTTGGCAAGTGTAATTACCGAATAAGGCAAGGTTAAAGGGTCCAAGACAGTAGGCATCAATAGCACATCCCTATCTGACGGGCCTAAACGCGACACACATCCCTCCAGAAACATCCCAGAATGTGAGGGAATGACCGTCTTCTTTGTAAGATGTACTGCTGCCTCATTCTTACTTTCCTGGGCAGTTTCTTTGTGCAATGTCTGTGTTGATGCATAAGTTTCCCTTTAAAAGCAATCTATCTTGACAGATTTCATGTTAGCATATACAACTGGGAAGCAGCAGTCTTCCAAAATTAAAGAGCCTGTTGACTGTAATGTAAACCTTGTACTTCTCAGGAAGTCTATCCCAAATAAAACCCCAAGAAAGTCCAGATCTATGGTAGTTCTGAGGCTATGTATCAGACCCTCCGTAAGTTTGAAATCTAAACAGATTTCTGCCATGGATGTAAAAGGTTTCCCAGAAATCCATTGTAGGGTCTTCAAGGATGCCTACTGTGAAAATGGTTTGTCAACCTCTCTTAGAGCACTTGGTTTAAAAAGGATGCTTTGTATTCCAGTGTCTATAAAACACAGGATAAACTTGCCGTTAAAATTGAGTGCCACAAGAGGTCCTCTGAGGCTCTACTGTCTGAATAGTGCATGCCTGGCTAGCTCCTTCCAAATCTTCAGAGGTGCTCGTTGGAGTCACCAATAGCTTCCCTATGATCACAAAATCCTTGGTATATAGAGGCTTCAATTTGTAAATACAAATCCATTGGGGCTTGCGTCTTGCTCATGATGTAGTCATACAGAACTTTATAAAAGTCGGCAGCCGAGTACTTTCCTCGAAATTTCCCCTTAGAAGGGGGGGGGGGGGGGAGTACATTGTCTCGTCTACTAATGTTAGATTATGTAATCGTTTTCAAAAGTTGATGGGCCTCTTGACATGAAGCTACCAAACCAGGCGCCCTTCCTGCATACTGAGTAGGTCTACTGGGGACGCCTGTGATGGTCATAACTAAGGCTGCCAAGATCAGGGTGACTCAGTCTTGAGGTTACCCCACTGGAGTTCTGCTGGAGTTCACGTCTTTCCCTGTCTAGGTTCCCTCTTTTTCAACGTCTCCTTTCCCACTATAAGAGAACCTCCCGTGTGAGTACTCTGATTATGGTAGTCATCGGAGGCCTTTCTGTCACTTCAGATGCTGGTATAGAAACCTGTGGTGCCACTCTTTCAATGGAAGAGCCTCCAGCCCACTGTTCTGTGGTGCAGCATCTTCAAGTCCCTGACCAACATGCATCTGACCTTTGACCTATTTTAGCAAGTAAGTTCTCTTTCACTTTGGGCCATTAGAGCCGCCATCCTCTGATAGAACTCTTCTGTCATTGCCATCTCTCCCTCCTTCACAGTAACCGAGTCATGAACGCGTGTATCAGAGCGCTGTACTATCAGGGGAAGACTTTCTGTTGATTGACTCCTAGTCGTTGGTCTATTATTTACACTAGTGCCATTCTAAGGCTTTCCTCTATTAGACATGCAAATGCCAAAACCAATGCGTCGAGCACTAATCACTTTCGGAGTCAGGTTCAATTGCTTTTAAAGCACTTATCAAAATAATCAATAGTCACTAACAGAGTACTAACGAGATGCAGTACATACCGGAATCAACACTATCCACAGTAATCCACACGAACACCAAGTTTCTGAGCAATACACCCACTGAAGCAGCTTTAACGTGTTACTTTTCAGAAACCCGACATAGAGCATACAGAATAGTGACGAACTGGTACAGATCAGTTACAACTGTAAAACAATAATCACAACTTAGCACAGTAATTGGATAAGGTTTTCAAGAACAATATCAAATTATGTAATTTATCTCAATAAGAAATAATAACTAAACATATCAAATTCAAACAGATCTATTAGATATTTCTAAGAAATACAATAACAATAATTATTCTAGAATAACCAAATAAGGTTAAACTAATAAACGCTATTTCATGTTTCCAAAGATGTACATTTCGAAAACTCAACAATCAATTAAATTAACTCATAATGCCATCTCCACATCATTACTGGTGACATGCAGATATACGATATCATGTACTCCTCAGCATATACAAAGTACAGATCATCCAACACGACTAAAATAATCATTATTCACCTTAATATCCTAAATAATATACAATCAAATCCGACATAAATGTAGACAATTCAAAATAAGAAAATACTGTCCATGACAGCTTGATCCCTGCTAGATAAATTCACCATAATTCATAAGAATACAGTAAGGGATCACTATCTTAAAACTCGACTGCTAATATATATAAAGCAAAACGTGCAACTTTCCGTACAATCACCACAATCAGTCAAAAAGTGAAAGAGAATAAAAGCACAGGGGTAAGAGGGTGAGGGCCAAGACAAAGACGGAAGCCACAGGGGGAAGAGAATGAGGACAAAGACAAAGAGGTAAGCCACAGGGGGAAAAGGGCGAGAGCAAAGGCAAAGAGGGAAAGCACAGGGGCAGAAGGCGAGGGCAAAGAGGGAAAGCACAGGGGGAGAGGGCGAGGGCAAAGGCAAAGACAAAAAGGGAACCCCGGTGGAAAGGGCGAGGACAAAGTCAAAGGCAAAGAAGAGTGAGGAGTAGGGAAAGGAAGTGAGGCAATCTAAACACGGATGTATAACAAAATCATGATCACAGAACAATCACAAATTTCACTTTAAACATCAGTATTCTTGCAGTATATCAGCATGGTCCAAATGAATTCATGTTACTTATACAACGTAGAGTTAACTTACACAAGAGATCATGGAGTAGAAAAAAAAGTTTCCCTATTCCTGTCAGAGCCACAAGTGCAGTGTCTAGCTGTGAGCTTCAGGCACATGTAGTGCTCATAGACTTTCCGGTCCTATACACATATATACATGCATCTTAAGGGGACGGTCCCCTTAATATATAAATGTGGCGACCTGCAAAGTTTCTGTCGAGGGGAAGCTCGAAAATCATCCAGCCTAGTGGTGGATGGCGGCTCAGGGCCCATGAGGAGACGTAGTGTCCCATACTCCAGGTACATATCCCTTTAAGAATGGGTTTGTCTATGGGGATTCTTGACTCCATGTATATATGTATATATATGTATATATATATATATATATATATATATATATATATATATATATATATATATATATATATATAATGAATGGTAAAAGTTCATATGTTCATACACATATACATGTGTTTATTATGTGTGTGTAAATATATATACATATTTATTTATATATGTATATACATATGCAGACACACACACACACACACACACACACACACACACACACACACACACACACACACACACACACACACACACATACACATACACATACACATACACATACACATACACATACACATACACATACACATACACATACACATACACACACACGCGCGCGCGCGCGCGCGCGTATATGCGCAACTATCATGCCTTAACGCCAGCCTATTTTATATCATTCTGTGACATTTCATACTTGAATTGACTAAGGGTACGATGACAGTGTGGATTCTCATTGCCTTCTCTGGTTAGTAGTGTCTTATTCCAACCATAAAGCATAAACGTATTATCTATCTGAAGCCCCCTTCGCTACCTGTGTCCATGGCTTCACGTTTCCTTGATTAGGGGCTCCGTACTAGTGTGTGTGTGTGTGTGTGTGTGTGTGTGTGTGTGTGTGTGTGTGTGTGTGTGTGTGTGTGTGTGTGTGTGTGTGTGTGTGTGTGTGTCTCAAAAGAGAAGAAAAAGAAGGGGAAAAGAGAGAAAAGGAAAAAAAAAGAAAAGAAAAAAAGAGGAATAGTAAGAACAAAAAGAAGAAGAAGAAAATGAAGAAAACATAACCTCTCAAAACTTGTGCAAATAAAACTATTGTTGGTGATGAAGTCCAAGCGTTGAAACACAACACTTCCATTATGCAAGTAGAGTTTTGTGTAAGTGAAAACCCTGAGTTCGCTAGAGTTGAATTACCCATTATACCCGACGTATAATGGGTAATTCTTCAGACGGGGAATATGTGTGGGTGTTTTAGTGCTTATTGGTAAAGATTTGATAGCTATACGGTACTGGAGTCTAAATGGAATTTGGGTAAAGAATTGATAAGGTATGATGTTGCGGTCTTGCTAATACTAATTAGGAAAAGATTAATAAATATATGTTAGACCTATTGGGCAAGATGGAAGCAATGGACCAATGCGATATTTTCATAACTTGTGACCTTTCTCGGTTTTGATAATTCTCGTCTCCATATGATACGAAGGTGAATTATTTGTAGCTTTAGACATTTGGAACACACCATGCAGATGCATGTTTTGTTTCCCAATTAAGAATTCATGCGAGATGATTAATGATTCCCGTGCACTGGTAACATTAGCAGCCAATTAATCAACTGTATGATTAAGGACCAGCTGTTTAAGGTCTGATAAATAATGAACATAAAAGTCCGTTATTTAGATATAGCTTTGACACATTTCTTTTTATTTCTGTGTTGATTACCAACTACGTTTGGCCTTTTGTGCACCATATCCACCAACCATGTCAAATCACGTTCGGAAATATGTTAATGAACTTTGTCTAAAACCATTTCCAGATCTAATTTGTTCTCAGCGCATACACAAGAATAATATCCAAGTTAAGAAACCATGAAACCTTTGGTTGAACACGCAGGAACAGGAATATCTGATGAAACATTAGAGTGAAGAGTAGACTTGGATAGTTTTACTGTGGATGCATTAGTGCGTAGAACGTTCTTCGATAAAATTAACATTCAAGGATAAATAATATAGTGAAGTTTTGACAAATGAGAAGCTCCCGTGCTCATTATCATTATTATCATTATGATGATGATGGTATGATGGTGATGGTGATGGTGATGATCATGATCATTATTGTTACTTTTGATATCAAAATTATCATTTCATTGTCATTATTATTGTTGTTATTTTTACTATCACTATTATTGTTATTATCATTGCTATCATTATTATTTTC
>NC_091562.1:29155946-29158446 GCF_042767895.1 Penaeus vannamei
TACCTTTCTTTCGTCTTTTTTGGTCTCTGTCTCCTTCTCTCTCTCTCTCTCTCTCTCTCTCTTGTTTCTCTCTTCTCTATCTTTGTCTGTTTGTCTCTGTCTTTCTGTCTGTCTGTCTGTCTGTCTGTCTGTCTGTCTGTCTGTCTGTCTGTCTCTCTCTCTCTCTCTCTCTCTCTCTCTCTCTGTCTCTCTCTCTCTCTCTCTCTCTCTCTCTCTCTCTCTCTCTCTCTCTCTCTCTCTCTCTCTCTCTCTCTCTCTCTCTGTCTTAGTCTGCTTGCCTCAGTCTCTGTCTCTCTTTCAGTCTCTTTCTAATTTCTCACTTATTATCATTACTATTATTATTATCATTATTATTATTATTGTTATTATAATAATAATTATTATTATTATCGTTATTATTATCATTATTATTATTATTATTATTATTATTATTGTTATTATTATTATTATTATTATTATTATTATTATTATTATTATATTATTATCATTATTATTATCGTTATTATCATCATTATTATTATTATTATTATTATTATTATTATTATTATTATCATTGTTATTATTACCATTATCATAATTACCATTATTGTTATTTTTATTATTAGTAGTGCTATCATTATTATCCTAATCATCATTTTTGTTGTTACTTTCATTATTATCATTATTGTTATTGTTATCATCATTATCATTATGGTTATTACTATTATCATTATTATTATTGTTGTTGTTGTTAGTGTTGTTGCTGTTGTCGGCATTATTACACTTGTTATTACTATTATTATTATCGCTATAATAATTGTTACCATTATCATCAGCATTATCCTTATTTTATTACTATAATCGTTTTCATTTCTATGATAATAATAATAATGATGATGATAACATTAATGATTGTATCAATAATAACCATGATAATTATCATTATTATGATTGTTTTTGTTATTGTTAATGATAACATTATCATTATGATTATTGTTATTATTATTAATAATATTATTATTATCATTATTATTATCATTATTATCATCATTATTATTATTACCATAACAATTTTCATTTTCATGACCAAAATCATTAATATTATAACAACGCTTGTAATCATTGACGGTAATATTTAATCAGTATCATAATTATTATTACTATTTTCTACGTGTTTGATATTTGTTATGTTATTACCATTATTGTTATTATCTCCGAAACAATTCGCTATATTTTTGTAATCATAGGAACTTCATTCATTGTTTATGTGAACTAGCTTACCCAACAGCAACGGTAACCCAGCTTACCCAACAACAATCTTACCTCTATCCTTGCCTATCCGACTAATTCTAAGCTTTAAGACCCATTGTATCCTAAATTCATAACCTATCTACGGTCCTTTTGATAATAGGTATATACATATATATATATATATATATATATATATATATATATATATATATATATATACATATATATATATATATATATATATATTATATATATATATATATATATTTTTATTTATTTTTTTTTTATTTTATTTTTTTTATTTTTTTATTTTTTTTTTTTTTTAGAATCATTGACTTAACCCCCCCAAAATTTGGTTGTATCATATTATACGTAAAAGTAGTTAGAGGATTTGGTTGCTTTGATGACGTGTATTCATTGATGTGTGGGCGTGGGGATAGGGGTGGAGGTGGTGTGTGTGTGTGTGTGTGTGTGTGTGTGTGTAAGGACACAGGGATAGGGGCACTTTGGCTTTTTGAGTTTGCTTTCTTTCTATTATTTTTTCTTTCCTTCTTTTTTCTTTTTGTCTTTCCTTTCTTCCTCTCCTTTTTTCTTTCGTCTTTGTTTCCTTCTTTTTTTTCTTTCGTATTTCTTTCTTTCTTTCTCTCTTTCCTTCGTATTTCTTTCTTTCTTTCCTTTTTTTTTTTCGTTCTTTCTTTTGTCTTTCTTTATTTATTTCCTTCTTTTTTTTTTCTTTCTCTCCTCCTTTTTTCTTTCGTCTTTCTTTCTTTCCTCCCTTTTTACTTTTGTCTTTCTTTCTTCCTTTCTTTCTTTTTTCTTTCGTCATTCTTTCTTCCTTTTTTCTTTCGTCTTTCTTTCTTTTTTGTTTTTCATTTTTTTCTTTCCTTTTTTCTTTTATCTTTCGTGTCTTCTTTCCTTCTTTATTTCTTCCCTTCTTTATTAATTTCCTTCTCTCCTTTCTTTCGGATTACTTTAATTCCTTCTTTTCATTCCCTTCTTCTTCCTCTCTTTGTTTCTTTCCTTTTCCTTAAAAGTAAATATTCTCTTTGGGCTTATATAATTAAGGATTTTTTTTTACGAGACGAAGACGCTGGTAATGGGTGTCTGAATGCAACATTGCAGCTTTTCATTCATCAGAAAATTAAAATGTGTCATTATTCATCATCAGTGCAATCTTCTCTTCCAAGGTCAACAACCAAACAACACACAAACAAAAAAGAAAAAAGAAAAAGAAAAAGAAGGAAAGTGTCTTGGAATATTTTCAGAGATC
>NC_091562.1:29183446-29185946 GCF_042767895.1 Penaeus vannamei
TTCACTTCCTGGTCTTCTTATCGTTAAGTATTTATCACAATTTATAGACGAGAAATGTTGTACCTATGTAGCCCAAAACTGAAGAACAACTTAGTGATAGTGAGTCGCAGTGACATAGCACATAACACACCAAGAACGTTTCTTTTACGAAGGAACGAAAGAAACGGATACGCCCGTATTCCGCCACTTAGTCGAGTGCAAACTCAACCTTCTGTGATAGACAATCAATCAATCAATCAATCAATCAATCAATCAATCAATCAATCAATCAATATATATATATATATATATATATATATATATATATATATATATATATATATATATATATATATATATAGAGAGAGAGAGAGAGAGAGAGAGAGAGAGAGAGAGAGAGAGAGAGAGAGAGAGAGAGAGACATATAAAAAATTTCATGATATCGAAGAATGGCCGGACAATCCAGGAAGTGTGGAGCAGTCCAAGGAAGAAATAATGACACTGTTTGGCGAGTCAACACAAGGCCAGGGACACCGAGCGCGAGCCTGTAGACTCTCGAGTGCCTGGGAAAACAAAGTCAACACTCTGATTTTGGACTTGATCAAAATGGTAAGGTGGACGACGATTTTTTTTTTTTTTTTTTTGTATTTCTCTCTCTCTGTCTGTCTCTCTCTCTCCTTCTCTCTCTCTCTCTTTCTCTCTCCTTATCTCTCTGTCTGTCTGTCTGTCTGTCGGTCTCTCTCTCTCTCTCTCTCTCTCTCTCTCTCTCTCTCTCTCTCTCTCTCTCTCTCTCTCTCTCTCTCTCTCTCTCTCTCTCTCTCTCTCTCTCTCACTTTATTCTTTTTACTTAAAAAGATACAGAAGAAAACAAAATTAAAAGAACAGAACATAAAACTCAAATCACTCTGAAGGTCTCTATCTTAAGTAACCTTTTGATCGGGACTGACCGATGTAAGAGGAACTTAAAAAAAAGAAAAATCAATAAACGCTTGAAGAGGTTAAAGAAGGACGAACGAAAGGGGCAGAGAACAGGGAAAGAACGAGAGTCTGTTCGATAGAATTTCCTAACGATTCGGGTGTTCCAATAGACGCTTTGCCGCAGAGGGAATGCGACGCGGCTCTCATCAGCTTTATGCAACCTGGCTTTCAGCGGTCTCGAAAAGACGTGGTTATTGATTTATCTACCGTGTCGTATTTGGTAGATTTTTTTTTTTAGGGGGGTTATATTATATTGCAGCAGGGGTTGGTTACTCTTACAAACACACGCACATGCACGCACGCACGTACACACGCACACACACACACACAAACAAACAAACACACACACACGCACACACACATATACACATAAGTATGCATATATATGTGTCTGTATATTTACATACATACATATGTGTGTGTGTGTTTGTGCGTCGCACATGTTTACACATTTATCCTCCTCCCTTACTCTCAATATGCCGTCTCTTTCTCTCTCCTCTCCATCCCTGCCACCCTGCCTCTCTCCCTTCCCCTCTCCCTTTCACTATGTTCCCTGCCCCCTTCCCTCTCATTCTCCCTCACCCCTTCCTTCCTTCCCCCTTCTTTTACGTGCTTACAGCCCCCTCTTTCTCTATCTCTGACCCTCTCACGTGTATGTGAAAGGACTCACACGTATCCCAATTAGGAGGCTACACAAAAAAACTTGTTTACACCGAGCGAAAACTCATTTACCTCCATAATAAGTTTACGAACCTTCATAATAAGTTCTCGAACACGTAGTCTTTACTATGTATGGGATTGAGTACTTTGTTGGAACCTATGCGCGAGTATAAAAGGAGTAAACACACGTGAAAAATATATGGAGAATTAAATTTTTTCGAATCATATTTGGCTTTATTTCACGGTATTATTTTTATTGATATACCGGCCTACCTTTCTATCAATTTGACTCTCTATCGACCTATCTTCTTATCTGCATATGCATATATATATGTATATATATATATATATATACATTATATATATATATATATATATATAAATATATATATATAATATATATATATATATATATATATATATATATAAATATATATATGATATATATATATATATAAATATATATATATATATATATATATATATATATATATATATATATATATATATATATATATATATATATATACATACACACAAATACATCTCTCTCTCTCTCTCTCTCTCTCTCTCTCTATTCATATATATATATATATATATATATATATATATATATATATATATATATATATATATATATATATATGTATATATATATGTATATATATATGCATATATATATATATATATATACATATATATATGTGCGTGTGTGTGTGTGTGTGTGTGTTTCTGTGTGTGTAATTACATATATATGCACACACACACACCCAAACATATATATACATACATATATATCCATCTGTTTATTGTATATAGCTATCAACTATATGTTTATTAGTTTAGCAATTTATCTGTTTATTTATCTACCTATCTATCTCTT